>NC_079363.1:838045-981863 GCF_029582105.1 Oenanthe melanoleuca | reverse complement strand
GGTCCCTGGCCCCCAGTGTCCCCAAGCCCTTGCCTCAGTTTCCCCCACCCTGCCAGTGCCACCCCTGTCCCCCGAACCCGAACCCGGGCCTGGCTCCTCCTGTGCAGCGCTGCTGTCCCCTGTCCCCAGCCCGAGGGACAGTTTGGGGTGACAGCGGCACTCGGCGCCGTCCCCCGTCCCTGTTCCCTGTCTGGGGATGGCAGGACGCGGTGTCACACACGTGTCCCCCGGCACAGGGACAGCGGGGGGATGCTCGGGGCCCGCGCAGGTCCCCGTCCCCGGGGGGATCCCAAATCCCGAGGGTTTCCCCCATCCCGGAGCGAGTCCTCCATCCCGTGGGTCCCAAATCCCGGGGTCCCTGTCCCCAGAGAGGGGAACTCCCCTCCAACGTGTTCCTGTCCCCAGAGCAGGGATTCCCCATCCCAAAGGGTCCCTGTGCCTAGAGGGGGATCCCCCATCCCATGTTCTTCTATCCCGAGGGTACCAGGGCAGTGTCCCCCATCCCGAGGGGTCCCGGTACCGGGGCAGTGTCCCCCATCCTTGGCAGTGTCCCCCATCCCGGGGCAGTGTCCCCTATCCCGAGGGGTCCCGGTTCCGGGGCAGTGTCCCCCATCCCGAGGGGTCCCGTTACCGGGGCAGTGTCCTCCATCCCGAGGGCTCCCGGTACCGGGGCAGTGTCCCCCATCCCGGGGCAGTGTCCCCCATCCCGAGGGATTCCAGGTACCGGGGCAGTGTCCCTCATCCTTGGCAGTGTCCCCCATCCCGGGGCAGTGTCCCCCATCCCGAGGGGTCCCGGTACCGGGGCAGTGTCCCCCATCCCGAGGGATTCCCGGTACCGGGGCAGTGTCCCCCATCCCGGGGCAGTGTCCCCTATCCCGAGGGGTCCCGGTTCCGGGACAGTGTCCCCATCCCGGGGCAGTGTCCCCTATCCCGAGAGGTCCCGGTTCCGGGGCAGTGTCCCCCATCCCGAGGGATTCCCGGTACCGGGGCAGTGTCCCCCATCCCGAGGGGTCCCGTTACCGGGGCAGTGTCCCCATCCCGGGGCAGTGTCCCCCATCCCGAGGGGTCCCGTTACCGGGGCAGTGTCCCCCATCCCGGGGCAGTGTCCCCCATCCCGAGGGGTCCCGGTCCCGGGGGTCCTTACCGCGCTGCGGGGATGCCCGGGGTGGGTCGTGCCCGCGGGGTTGCCGCTGTCGCTGTCGCCGTGTGCCGCTGTCCCGGGATGCCGGTGTCCCGGGATGCCGGGGCTCGGGGCGGAGGGAGGGACGGAGGGAGAGGGAGGGACAGGGAGGGACGGAGCACCGTGGCCACCGCCCGCCCCGCTGTGCCGCTGGGCCGGGCCGGGACCGGGGCCGGGAGCGGGAGCCCGGCCCCGAACCGCCCCCAGCCGGGGGGGCCGGGGGACCGCGGGAAGGGGGCAGGGGAAGGGGAAGAGGAAAAGGAAAAGAGGAAGGAAAAGAAAGAGAAAAGGGGAAGAGAAGAGGAAGGGGGGGAAAGAAGGGAAAGGGGTAAAAGAACAAGGAATTGAAAGAGGGAAAGAAGTTGGAGAGAAAAGGAGAGAAAGAAAAGAGATGAAGAAAGGAAAAGGGGAAAGGAAAAAGGAAAGGGAAAGTTAAAAAGGAAACGGAAAAGGGGAGGGAAGAGAAAAGAAAAATATATATAAGGAAACTGAAGAAAAATGAAAGAAGGGGAGAAAGAAAAAGTTGTGAAGGGAGGAGGATGAGAAGGCTGAGAGTTGGAGGAAGGAGGGGAGATGGGGGACAGGGACCAGTGTGGGGAAAAGGAAAGGAGAAGAGAGAGGAAATAAAGGAAGGAACAGGGGGAGGGAATGGAGGGAGAGGGGGAGAAAGGGATGGAGAGCAGGAAAAGGAGGAGGAAGGGGCTGGGAAGGGGAAGTGGATGAATAGGAAAAGTGCTGGAAAGGAGGGAAGGGAAGAAGGAATAGATGGATGGGGAGGGGAAAGGGGACAAAGGGACAAAGGAGGAGGGGACAGCTGGGACACCCAGAGACTCGTGACCCCAGAAGTGCCAGGGCTGGGATGAGGGGCTGGGATGGGGCTGGGAGAGACAAGGGACAGGGACCGAGCAGGGACGGGACCAAGGATGGACTTGAAGGAACCGGGACGGGAACGAAGCAGAGATGGGACAGAACAGGACAAGGATGGGAATGGGATCAGGTATGGGGACAGGAGGGGACAAGGGATAGCGAAGAGAGGGACCTGGGCTGGAGCTTCAGGTACCAGGAATGGGGTCAGAGGTCTGGGGATGGGGACAGGAGTTGGGAATGGAGCGGGGATGGGGCTGGAAGAACCAGGGATGGGGATCAGGGAGTGGGGACACGGGACACGTTTAGGGGGACAGGGACACACATGGCTCTGGTGGTGGGGACCCTTCCGTGCCTCAGTTTCCCCCATGAAGGAATTGTTCCAACCGATCTTTTAACCCTCCGATTTTTAAAATTTTATTACTCCCCCATCCTTCCCATTTTATTCTCGCTTCCCCCCTTCCCTGTTTTCCCCCCGCCGGGCCGCTCGGAGCCAGCGGGGCCCTTTCCCAGCCCTGAGTCAGGGCTTTCCGCTCCGCAGCCGCCGGCGCCGCCGAAGGCCACAACCACCGCCCCCCCCTCGCTGGGGCTTCCACTGCCCACAAACTGGGAGCAAACTGGGACGGCCACTGCAGCCCTCCTCCTCCTCCTCCTCCTCCTCCTCCTCAGCCAGCCCGGCGTGGGATGGGGGGGGGGGGTTACCCCATGGATTTTTTGGGGGGTTTCACTCCCACCAGCATCGCCCACCGGGGTCCGGTTCATTGGGGGGGGGGTCTGGCGCTGCCCGAGCGGCCGGGGCTGGGGTGGGGGTGTCAGTTGGGGTGGGGGTCTCTCCCTGGCTCGGGGGCCGTGGGGACCCCCCCCCCCACCGTGTGCCCGGGACCCTTCAAAGCGCGGCGGCCGCGCGGGGGCGGCGGCGGGGGCTGATTACAGGGCGGCGCCGGGCTCGGCCGCCCACGGCCCCGCGGCCGCGCCGGGCCCCCGCAATTACCCGGTATTTATACCCGGCCGGACGCCGGGACCTCGCCAGGCCGGGGGGGACACGGAGCGGGGGGGCTCCGTCCCCGGGCAGCTGGCCAGCCACCGTCCGTCTGTCCATCCATCCTCCTCTCCATCCCTCCTTCCCTCCTCTGCCTCATCCACCCCCATTTTTCAGCCCGGCTCAGGAACTGACACGAGTTTGAGGGGGCTCAGCCCCTCTGTCCCAAATTTGGGGGGATCTCAGCCCCCCTGAGATGAGTTTGGGGGGGTCTCAGCACGACAGAGGTGGCAGGGCTGGAGCTGTCCCTGTCCCCATCCCGGTCCCCAGGGCCAGGGGACGCCCCCCGCCCAGCGCGGGGGTCCCGGCAGTGCCGTCCCCCCCGATCCCCGGCCGGTCCCCCGGGGTTGGGGGAAAGCGGAACCAGCCCCGAGTCCCTTCCCTGAGTGTGCGGGGGACACTGGGGACACTGGGAACGCGCACACACAGCAGTGTCCCCCCCACTCTGCCCCCAGCCCGGGGACACCGGGGTGACCCCTGCGTCCCCCGCCCCTCACCTGGAGCGCTGTCCCCCCGTGTCCCCCCCGGCCCGGCCCGGCCCCGCCCGCCCTCTCCGGCCCCCGGATGTTTCCCTTGCGGTCGGAGGCCCCGAAATAGCGCAGCCCCCGCGCTGGGTGCGCCGGCCACGGCCGCCCACGGGCCCCGCGGGACCGGGGGGGGCCCGGGCGAGGCCCCGAGGGCTGGGAACGGGGCTGAGCTCCCCCCCCAGCACCTCCCACAGGAGCACCCCGGCCTTCGGAGCCCCCCCGGCATCCCAGTGACCCCCCACTCCTTTGGGGAGGAACACGGGGGGCCAGGAGGAGCCGGGGGACGGGTGTAGACATGGGGGGTGCAGGGGGTCATGGGGGGATTGGGGGTCCCGTGGGTTCATGAGGCACCCGGGGGGACACCGGGGATCTGAAGGGACCTGCAGGGACGGGGGGACACCCGGAACGGGGCTGGGGGCTCCCACCCACGGGGAAGCCAGGGCAGGGTGGCCCCGGGGCTGAGCTGCGCCCACGGCCCCGGTGTTTCCTCCCACCCTTTAATTATCCCGGAATTATCCCTGGAAATAACTGCGGGGGCCGCGGGGGGGGCAGGGGGGACACGTGCCCCGGGCCGGGACGGACCCCGGGGGGACAGGGGTGGCCGTGGGGGGACAGGGGTGGCCCTGTGGGGACAGGGGTGGCCCCCAGCACCCCAAGCCCCCCCCCGGTAGCCCCGCGATCCCCCCGTGCCCCCCCCGCCATGTGGCTCCCATTGCGCTGCGGTGCCGAAGCCACATCAGAGCAGCGGCAGCCGCGGGGGCGGCTCCGGGGCTCTGACCCCCCTCCGGCTGCTGAGGGACCCCCCCCCCAAGCTGCCACCGTGCCTCGTGTCCCCTCCAAGCTGCCAAAGACTCCCCATCATGCAAATCTGGGGTACCCCGCGTGCCCCCCGAGCCCTGGGAGCACCGCAAACTGTCCTGGGACTCGCTTCGCCCCTGGGACAACCCCTCCCTCAATATTCTGGGACCCCCCCCCAGGCTTCCAGCGACTCCTCCCCAGCCCTGAGCCCCCCGAGTAGCCCTGGGTGTCCCCCCCCCCCGGTCCCCCCGGGCCCTGTGACCCCCCCGGCCCCCCCGCCTGTCGCTGTCCCCGGGCCGGGCCGCCCTGGCTCGCGCCGCGCTGCATTTCTGCGGTTCCCAACCCAAAATTGCTGGGAGTCGCCCGGCGTCGCCCTGATTCCTCCGCGGCCGCGACCTGCCGGGGGGGGGGACCCGGGGGGACGATCGGGGGGTGGCAGCGGGGGTGGGGCACCCCCGGCTGGCCCCGCTGCCCCCCCCCGGCTCGCCCCAGTGCTCCCAGTTTGCCCCCAGTCCAAGGCGGAGGGTTCCGCTGTCGCCGTCCAGTGTCCCCTCCGCTCACCGGGCCAGTGGGAGGTGGGGACAAGGACACGGATGGGGACAGGGCAGGCTTGGGGACAGCAGCAGAGATAGCGCGGGGACACTAACAGGGTTGGGGACACTTTTAGGGACACGGGACAGGACAGGGTCGGGGACAGAACAGGGAAACTTTGGGGACACTGTTTGCGACCGGAACAGGGTTGGGGACGCTGCTAGCGACATTCTTGGGGGACAGGACAGGGTCGGTGACAGTGTTGCTGCCAGGGCAGGACCGGTGACACTGCCGGTGACAGTCACAGTGATACTGCCATTGACAGGCAGTGAAAAGCGGTGCCAGTCCCGGTGACACTGCCGGTGACAGTCCCGGTGACATTGCTGGTGACAGGCAGTGACAGTCCCAGCGACACTGGCGGTGACAGTTCTGTGAAACCGCCGGTGACAACCCCAGTGACAATCCCGGTGCCCGGGTCCCCCTGGGGCGGGTGCCAGTCCTGGTGCCAGTCCCGGTGCCCGTGTCCCCCTGGGGCGGGTGCCAATCCCGGTGCCGGCCCCGGTGCCGGTCCCGGTGACAGTTTCAGTGCCCGGGTCCCCCTGGGGCGGGTGACAGTCCCGATGCCGGTCCCGGTGCCCGGGTCCCCCTGGGGCGGGTGCCAGTCCCGGTGCCGGTCCCGGTGCCCGTGTCCCCCTGGGGCGGGTGCCAATCCCGGTGCCGGTCGCGGTGCCAGTCCCGATGCCGGTCCCGGTGCCCGTGTCCCCCTGGGGCGGGTGCCAGTCCCGGTGCCGGTCCCGGTGCCAGTCCCGGTGCCCGGGTCCCCCTGGGGCGGGTGCCAGTCCCGGTGCCGGTCGCGGTGCCGGTCCCGGTGCCCGTGTCCCCCTGGGGCGGGTGCTGGTCCCGGTGACAGTCCCGGTGCCGGTCCCGGTGCCGGTCCCGGTGCCCGGGTCCCCCTGGGGCGCCCCCGCCAGGCGGCAGCAAAGCCTCGGGCCCAGGGGTGGCACGGCCCGGCCGCGACCACCGGGGGGCGCGTGGGGACACGGGGGACACTGGGGAGGGGTCCCGGTGGGGGACAGCGAGGGCTTAATTGGGGGTGTTAATTAGGGGAGTCCCCTGGGAGCTTTTTGGGGGCAATGATGGGGGCTTTAATTTTCATGGCCCTAATGGCGGGAGTTACTGGGGTCACTGGGACAAGGATCCCGCTGGAAGAAACGGGGTGAGGGGTTTAAAAAAAAGAGGAGGGGGATTTCATGGGGGCAGGTGCTGCCGCGCCTGCCTGGACCCCCAGCCCATCCCCGGCCCCCGTGACAGGATGGGGACAGTCCCGGTGTCCCCCCAGCCCCGGTGACAGGAAGGGGACAGTCCCGGTGTCCCCCCAGCCCCGGTGACAGGATGGAGACAGTCCCGGTGTCCCCCCCAGCCCCGGTGACAGAGTGGACACAGTCCCGGTGTCCCCCCCAGCCCCGGTGACAGGACGGGCACAGTCCCGGTGTCCCCCCCAGCCCCGGTGACAGAGTGGGGACAGTCCCGGTGTCCCCTCAGCCCCGGTGACAGGATGGGGACAGTCCCGGTGTCCCCCCCAGCCCCGGTGACAGGATGGAGACAGTCCAGGTGTCCCCCCCAGCTCCGGTGACAGGACGGGCACAGTCCCGGTGTCCCCTTCAACCCCGGTGACAGAGTGGGGACAGTCCCGGTGTCCCCTTCAACCCCGGTGACAGGATGGGGACAGTCCCGGTGTCCCCCCAGCCCCGGTGACAGGATGGAGACAGTCCCGGTGTCCCCCCAGCCCCGGTGACAGGGTGGGGACAGTCCCGGTGTCCCCCCAGCCCCGGTGACAGGATGGAGACAGTCCCGGTGTCCCCCCCAGACCCGGTGACAGAGTGAGGACAGTCCCGGTGTCCCCTCAGCCCCGGTGACAGGATGGGGACAGTCCCGGTGTCCCCCCGCACTGTTGGGCCCCTTTGCCCCCCGGTGCCACCACTGCAGGTCACGAGGGGACACCGAGCGACCCCCGTGGCCTGGGGGCAGCAGGACAAGGACAGGGCAGGGACAGGCTGGCCCCGAGCGCCATCGGCTGCGGGGGCGAGGCCGCGGGGCGGGAATTGGGCCGAAAACAGCGGGAAATGGGAAGGTCACGGACGGGGAGGGGGCGGTTTTGATGCTGGAAAGCGGAACCGAAGCCATTCCGTGTCCCTTGCTGTCCCCTCCCCGGTGTGCTGGCCGCGCCCCGCCCGCCACCAAACCGCTCGTTTTTCTATAAAATAAAGGATCTTGGCCCCAAAACCTCCCACGGCACGTTCCCAGGGCAAGGGCGGCCCGCGCTCCCCGCTGAGGCGAGCTCTGTGTCGGGACAGGGGTGGGCGATGTCGTGACAGGGCGCTGGGGGTGTTCACAGAGAGGCGGGCCCGTGAGGATGTGTCGCAGCGCCGCGGCGGCTGTCGCGACAGGGCCGGGCCGGCCCGTGGCACGGAACAGGGACTCAAGGAGGGAAGAGCCGCACGTAACCAGCGGTACCGAGGGCGGCGGAGCCTCGGCAGTGCCCGGGCGAGCCCGGCCGGCTCTGAGGGAGCCCGACCCAACATGGCGCCGGCTCCGCCATTCGCCGCGCCGTCCCCCCAAGGGCGCAGCCCAGCCGCTGGTCCCGCCTCCCCGCGGCGCCCATTGGCCCGTTTGAGACCGACCGGCGCGCTGATTGGCTCCGAGCCGCGCCGCGGCTGCGGCCTCCGCGCCCGGATTAGCCGGCTTTCCCGTCAATCTGCTCGCCTCTCCCGCCCCGCGGCGCGGTCGGCGCGGCCGGTTGGTGCTTGGCGCTGCCAGGTTCCGCCGAGCCCCGCCTGCCGCGCCCCATTGGCCGCGGCGCACGTTCATCACGCCGCGGCCCGCGCCGCCGCGGCCGCGCCCATACGGGGTCTCCCTGCGAACCCGCGCGGGCGCTGATTGGCTGTGCCGCCGCCCGCCCCCTCCCCCCCGCGCCCCCATTGGCCGCCGCCCCGCCGCGCTCCCCCTCCCCCACGGGGCGGGGCGCCGGGGGCGGGGCCCGCCCGCCCTCCGCTCCCCCCGCGCCGCGCCGCCCTCGCTTCCCATTGGCCGCGCCGCCCGTCGCTCCGCGGACCGCGCGGCTCCCATTGGCTGCGGGGGCGGCGGGGGCGGGGCGCGGGGCTGCGGCCGCGGCGCGCGGCCCCTCCCTCGGCAGCCCCTCGGCGGCACCGGCGGGTTCGGCCGCTCGCCCGCCCGCGCCCCCGCCCCGCCCCGCGCGCCCGGCCCGGCCCCGGCACCATGAGCGGTAAGGACGGGGCCGGCGCCGAGCGCCGCGCGGGGCCCCGGGCACACGCAGAGGCGGCGGCGCCCGCCCGCTCGGAGGGGCCAGAGGCGGCCCCGCCCCGCCGGGCCGGGCCCCGCCGGGCCGGGCCTCGCCGCGCCGCGCCGGGGGGACCTGCCGGGGGAGGGACCCGGGGGAGGGGGGAAGGCCTCGGGGGAGGGACCGGCGGCCGCGCCGGGCAGGGCTGGAGCGGAGGAGGGGGCGGCGGGGAGTGATGGGGACGCCCCGGGAATCGGGGCTGGGGGCGGTGGGGGGGGCCCGAGATCCCGGGGGATCGGGCGCGGAGATGGCGGGGGAGGCCGTGGGGGTGGGCGGCTGCGAGCGCGGGGAGCGGGGGGCTTTCCCCCGTTCCCGGGCAAGGCGCCCTGCGGGGGCGGATGCGGGAGCCGAGCGCGGGGGGGCCGCGCGGCAGCGCCGTGGGAAGGGGAGAGCGGGCGGGGGGCGCTCAGCGTCCCCTCCCCGGTGCAGAGGGGCGCCGGGGTGAGGGCAGCACCGGGGGGCTCAGCCCCGTGGCCGGCGGAGGATGAGGAGGCTCCCGAGCGCCGGGAGAGGAAGGATCCGGTGGGAGCGGGGACCCCGCGCCGGAGGGTCGCGGGTGGGGCGGCCCCGGGCGGGGGAATCCCGGTGCGGGTCCCGGGGCGGAGTGTGCCCCGGCCGGCGGGCACGGCCCGGGGAGGACCTCGGCGGGGCCAGGGAGTGTCCCGGGCGGTGGGGAGGAGCTGGGCCCTGGAGCGGGGCCGGGTCCTCCCCCCCTGTCCCGCTGCCAGCTCCCCTTTGGCAGCTCCCGGCTCTTCGCAGCCCCTTCCCGGCTGCGCCAGGCGCTCGCGGTGCCCCCGGAGCCGGCCCGCCGTGTCCCCTCCGGGCCCTGCCTGCCCCTCCCGAGCCTCGTGCCGCTGCCCTGCCCCGAAATGTCCCTAACCGGGGCTGTCGCTTCCCTCCTGCGCAGACCAAGAGAGCACCGAGGAGATGTCGGCTGTGAAGCCCGACAAGGGCGAAGGCGACGCCAGCAGCACGAGCAGCGCCGGCGGCGGGGAGGCCCAGGTGAGTGGGGGGAGGATCGGCCCCCGCCCGGCCCCGCTGGCCCCGGGAACTCGTGGCAAAGTCCAGGGCCGGGCCGAGCTGTTTGCTGGGCCCAGGCGAGCGTTTCAGCACGGGCAGGAAGAGGAGGCTGAGCGCTGCCAAACAGCGCCCGTGGCTTCTCCTCGCTGCCGGCTGTCCTCGGAATCACGCAGTTCCCCTGCTCCCAGTGACACCACGGCCCCTGCTGGCCCTGCTCCAGCTCGGGCAGCCCAGGAATGACCCTGTGACCCTCCTTCCTGGGGTTGTAACTGAGGGGGATTCCCCCGATTTGGGTTGGAGGAGCCCTCTCCTCTCCTGGCTTTCCCAGGCAGGCTCCCTTGGCTTTCCTCCCTCCCAAAAGGCTTTTCCCTGTGGTTCAGGCTGTCCCAGCCTGACAGCCCTGTGCCTGGCAGTTGTGTTTTTCCGGCTGTGGGTGGGTTTGTTCAGGAAGGAGTGTTTATCTTTTCCGAGTACGCTCCTCCCTGTTTTCTCTATTTAAGTTTTCTGGGTTTTGCTTTTTGTTTTTTTTTCTTTCTCCGTTTTTTTTTTTTTTTTTTCTTTTTTTTTTTTTTTTTCACTCCGGGCCTGCCCCTCGCGCCACCTCCCATCGCCTTAACTCCTCCTCTCGTCCCCAGGAGTCTCAGCCGTCCCCGCTGGCCCTGCTGGCGGCCACCTGCAGCCGCATCGAGTCTCCCAATGAGAACTCCAACAGCTCCCAGGGCCAGCAGGGCGGGAGCGGCGAGCTGGACCTGAACGCGGCCGCCGCCCAGCTCACCCAGTCGGCCAACGGCTGGCAGATCATCTCGGCGGGCTCCAGCACCCCCACGGGCTCCAAGGAGCCGGGCAGCAACGGCGGCAACGGCGGCGACGCCTCCAAGAGCCGCCCGGTCAGCACCGGGCCCTACGTGGTCACCTCGGCGTCCGGCCTGCAGAACCAGCAGGTGCTCACGGGGCTGCCGGGCGTCATCCCCAACATCCAGTACCAGGTGATCCCCCAGTTCCAGACCATCGACGGGCAGCAGCTGCAGTTCGCCACCACCCCGGCGCAGGTGAACGTGCAGCAGGATGCCTCGGGGCAGCTGCAGATCATCCCCGGCTCCAACCAGCAGATCATCACCAGCCGTGCGGGCGGCAGCAACCTCATCGCCATGCCCAACCTGCTGCAGCAGGCCGTGCCCATCCAGGGCGTGGGGCTGGCCAACAACAGCCTCTCCGGGCAGACCCAGTACGTGGCCAACGTGCCCGTGGCCCTGAACGGCAACATCACCCTGCTGCCTGTCAACAGCGTGGCCGCCAGCCTGGCCCCCACGTCCCAGACGGGCACCCTGAGCAGCTCGGGGTCGCCGGACAGCAGCTCCCAGCCGGCCACCTCGGGGGCTGCCAGCAGCTCGGGCAGCACGGCCACGTCCCAGGCCAGCTCGGGCGCCTTCTTCACCAACGCCAACAGCTACTCCACCACCACCACCACCAGTAACGTGGGCGCCATGAGTTTCTCCACCAGCGCCACGGTGGGCACCAACGTGCAGGCGCAGACGCCCCAGAGGGCCAGCAGCGTGCCCAGCTCGGACTCTCTGCAGAGCCCGGTGTCCGGGGTGACCCTGCAGCCCGGGCAGCAGAAGGAGGGGGATCAGGGGCAGCAGTCCCAGCAGCAGCAGCAGCAGCAGATCCTGATCCAGCCACAGCTGGTCCAAGGAGGGCAGACAATCCAAGCCCTGCAGACCACCCCGCTGTCTGGCCAGACCTTTGCCACTCAAGCCATCTCCCAAGACACCCTGCAGAACCTGCAGCTCCAGGCCGTGCCCAACTCGGGCCCCATCATCATCCGCACGCCCACGGTGGGTCCCAACGGGCAGGTGAGCTGGCAGACCATCCAGCTGCAGAACCTGCAGGTGCAGAACCCCCAGGCGCAGACAATCACGCTGGCCCCCATGCAGGGGGTGTCGCTGGGCCAGACGGGCAGCACCAGCACCACGCTGACCCCCATCGCCTCCCTGCCCAGCGGCACCGTCACCGTCAACGCCGCCCAGCTCTCCTCCGTGCCGGGCCTCCAGACTATTAACCTCAGTGCCTTGGGAGCGTCCGGGATCCAGGTGCACCAGCTGCAGGGACTGCCCCTGGCCATCGCCAACGCGCCCGGTGAGTGCTGGGGGCGAGGAACGCGGGGCCGGGCTGGGCTGGGCGTGGTTGGTGTCAAATGGTGTTGGCAGCTGGGGTGGGGCTTGTGCTGGCCCTGACAACCGAGTGTGTTGATCGCCAGAATTCACTGAAGGTCTCTTTGGGGAGTTGAAGTCTTGGAAGGAAAGGGAGGAGGTGGCTGTGAGGGGAAAGTGGAGGAAAAGGGGACACCTGGTTTTGTGCCACTGTCCTGCTCTGGTGGCCACCCAGCAGTCTCGGGTCAGGTCCCGAGTCCAGCTGGGCTCCTTGGCTGAGCCTGTAAAGAGTCACAGAGGGATTAAGTGACAACCCCATGAAAACAGAGTCACAGAGCCTCAGGAAATTTCCTCACGGGATGGACCAAAGGGCTCAGTAAGTGTCTGGTGCTGGCAGCGTGACCTCAGCGTGGCCCAGACGGTCCCGTGGGCACAGGACACCCTGCTCAGACCGCAGGGATCCATCCCAGTGTCCCGCCCAGCCTGGGAAAAGCAGGATACGTGCGTGGGGAGCCGAGCTGGAGCCTGCTCCGCTTCCGCCGCGGAAGGGATCGGCTCTGGGAACGCTCTCCGCTTGCTTTTCCACTGCTTTCCTTGGGTTTTGGTTTTTTTTTTTTTTTGTGTGTGTGTTCTGGCTCTGGCTAAAAGGGGCTGTTGCTGGATTTAGTCACAGTTGAGAGGCAGCAGAAAATGTTGCTCAACCCAGCCCGTGCTTCCTTCTCGCGAGAGGCGGCGGCTGCTCCCCCGGGCTTGTTTTGCAGCATTATTTTGGGCTGTTGCTACAGCAGCTTGGCTCGCAGGCGAGCCACGGGTCACTCCAGCCTCGGGATTAGCCTGATCCTTGGATTTCCCGGAGCGCAGGGACCCGGGGGGCTCCGCAGCCGGGGCTGGCACCGGGGGGACGCGGCCCCCGTGAGCCCCGGGTCCCCTCGCTGCCCTGCGGGGCCGGGGCTCGTTCCTGCCGTGCTCCCGGGCTCTCCCTTGTTTTGAAGGCTCTGGAGAAAGGCGTGGGCCAGCCCCAGTTCCTGTATTCGTGCCTGGCTCTGCCCTCGGAGGTGGAACAGGGAGGAACGTTCTAGAGACCACCCATCGCACGCAGCCGCCTCCTCCTTCTCTTTCTCCTCCTCCTCCTCGCCTGTTTTTTTAGCTCGGCAGCTCTCAGCCCTTGCAGAATTCCCCGCCAGCGGTGGCAGCAGCAGCGCTGGGGCCTCCTGGCCGTGTCCCCAGCCCCGGGGACGTGACGCTGGCGCTGTGACACGGGGACATTTGAAAAGAAAAGCCAGAGCAGGGTTCAGAGTTCTTGGGGAGCCCCAGCTCCGTGGGATGGTCCGGGAGGCTCCTGGGATGAAATGGGGAAAGCTGTGGCCAGGACAGCCCCTGGCACCCATCCAGGGCAGGATTTGGCTCCAGGCTGGAGGAGTTTTTCTCTGCCCGTGTCCCTCAGACGTGGCAAAGGGTCCCTTTGTCCCCCCAGCCCCACATCCCCCCAGGTCCGAGCTCTCCAGTGGGAATTGAGGGAGGGGTTTGTTCCCAACACCTCCCAAATCCCTGAGTGTTTTCCAAGCCTCCACGTGTGCTGGAACTTTCTGCTCCAGGCAAGGAGTTGGGAGGGATTTTTGGAGCAGGAAAAGCTGCTCTGCTTCCGGGGGAGGCAGATGGAAAATGAGCCCTTGCTGGTTTTCCTTGGATCCTGCTGCGTGTTCAGGGCTGCTGGGGAGGGAGGAGGTGCCCAGCCGGGGGTGTGGTGGCCCCAGCTGCCACCTGGGCTGGCAGCTCTGCGTGTCCTGCCCCTTCCAGAGCTCAGCTCAGCCTCTGGGGGGTTCTGTGTCCCCTCCTGAGCCCCGTGGATGGGGGGCTGTGGCTGCCAGCCCCTCTGCTCTGTTGCCAGTGAGGTTTTCTCCTGTTTTTTTGGCAGGGGAAAAATCCCTCAGGGAGAAAACAACACTTGAAAAGGTCTTTAAAACTCAGATTTTTTTGCTCCTGGGTGTAATGGCGAGCCCAGCTCTCTGTGCAGCTCTGACTCAGTGTCTGTGTTCAGGGTGGCTCGAAGGCTGTTCCTCCTGCCTGGCCGGGCTGGAAGCAGCAGGGGCAGGTCTGTGACCACCAGGGGTGGCATGTGGGCAAACAGGCCCTGCTGCCAGGGAGGGGGGATTTCCTCAGCTGGCAGCACCCCAAAACCCTCCCGGGGCTGCTGCCAGCCCTGCCCACCTGGGTGGGCACCTGAGAGGTGAGGGACGGGGTCTGGGGCTCAGGTGGGGTCTGAGAGCCAGCTCAGTGGGGTCTGTGCCACCTCAGTGGGGTCTGAGAGCCACCTCAGTGGGGTCTGAGACACCTCAGTGGGGTCTGAGCCACCTCAGTGGGGTCTGAGAGCCACCTCAGTGGGGTCTGAGACACCTCAGTGGGGTCTGTGACAGCTCAGTGGGGTCTGTGCCAGCTCAGTGGGGTCTGTGCCTCATCAGTGGGGTCTGAGACACCTCAGTGGGGTCTGTGGCACCTCAGTGGGATCTGTGACAGCTCAGTGGGGTCTGTGACACATCAGTGAGGTCTGAGACACCTCAGTGGGGTCTGTGGCACCTCAGTGGGATCTGTGACAGCTCAGTGGGATCTGTGACAGCTCAGTGGGATCTGTGACAGCTCAGTGGGGTCTGAGACACCTCAGTGGGGTCTGTGGCACCTCAGTGGGATCTGTGACAGCTCAGTGGGGTCTGTGCCACATCAGTGAGGTCTGTGCTACCTCCGTGGGGTCTGAGACACCTCAGTGGGGTCTGTGGCACCTCAGTGGGGTCTGTGACAGCTCAGTGAGGTCTGTGCTACCTCCGTGGGGTCTGAGACACCTCAGTGTCACCCCAGCCCACGGGGAGGGGACATCCTGTGTGAGGGGATGTTGGCGGGCATTTTGTGACATCGGGGTTTCTCTTCCTCTTTTGCCATAGGGAGGGGGAGAGGGACTTTCTGAGCTCCGTGTCCTTGTGGTGGCCCTGTCCCCATGTCCCTGTCCCAGCCTTGCCTGGCTCAGGAATGTGCTGGGTAAACAGGCGACCACCAGGTTTAATTTTAACTGGAATTAAACCCCCTTGTTTTGGGGACACTCAAGGGATATCCCTCGTTTTGGGATGTTTGATTCCAGGGCTGGAGGGAGCTCCTGGGTGGGATTGGGATTTTCTGGGCAGCACGAGCTCGGTTCCAGCTCCTTGGATGGGGGAATGGAGCAGGGGGACATCAGGACCATCCTGAAAGGGAAACTCGGCAGTGTGCTCGGAAACCCTCCCGGCTCCTGCTCCCCCTCGCCCCTCCAGGGCCCGGCCCAAGCCCAGCCCGGGGCACAAAGCCCCGATTGTGTCCGGGCAGCCTTGGAGCAGGGCCGGGACGGGGCAGCGGCACGGCACGGAGCGCGGTGGGAGGGGAACGGGAAAGGAACGGGAGTGGGAGTGGGAGGGGAAATGGGAATGGGAATGGGAAAGGGAAAGGGAACGGGAGCGGGAACAGGAACGGGAGTGGGAGTGGGAACAGGAACAGGAACGGGAGCAGGAACCGGGAGCGGGAAAGGGAACAGGAATGAGAACAGGAATGGGAATGTGAACTGGAACGGGAATGGGAATGGGAGCGGGAGCGGGAATGGGAAAGGGAACGGGAATGGGAACGGGAGCGGGAACAGGAACGGGAGTGGGAGTGGGAACGGGAATGGGAATGGGAATGGGAGCGGGAGCGGGAACAGGAACGGGAGTGGGAGTGGGAACAGGAACAGGAACGGGAACGGGAACGGGAGCAGGAACCGGGAGCGGGAAAGGGAACAGGAATGAGAACAGGAATGGGAATGTGAACTGGAACGGGAATGGGAAGAGGAATGGGAGTGGGAACGGAAATGGGAAAGGGAATGGGAGCGGGAACAGGAACGGGGGCGGGAACGGGAACGGGAGCAGAGCCCCGGCCCCGCAGGATCCGCCCGGCGCTGCAGCCCTTGTTTGTCTCGCCCCCGTGACATCACAGCACAAATCAGCCTGTTGTGAAACTTCCTGCTCTGAGCCCCGGCCAGGCTGGACTTTACATCCCCGCTGCGTTCCCGGCTGGCCTCGGTCCGTGTCCTTCCCCCGGGACTCACACGAGTCCCCAGGGCTCGCTGGGGAGGAAGGGCAGCGCTCCCGGCAGAGCCTGTGCCGCCACAGCTCTGTCTGGGTGAGGCTGTGCCCCACACAGCCCTGTGGGTCACCCTGTGGGTCCTGGGCTCCGTGGGGCAGCCCTGGGATCCATGGGGCAGCCCTGGGATCCATGGGGCAGCCCTGGCTCCGTGGGGCAGCCCTGGCTCCGTGGGGCAGCCCTGGGCTCTCTGGGGCAGCCCGGGCTCTATGGGGCAGTCCTGGCTCCATGGGGCAGTCCTGGCTCCGTGGGGCAGCCCTGGGATCCATGGGGCAGCCCTGGCTCCGTGTGGCAGCCCTGGCTCTATGGGGCAGCCCAGGCTCCGTGGGACAGCCCAGGCTCCGTGGGGCAGCCCTGGGATCCATGGGGCAGCCCTGGCTCTATGGGGCAGCCCTGGCTCCATGGGGCAGCCCTGGCTCCGTGGGACAGCCCTGGCTCTATGGGGCAGCCCTGGCTCCATGGGGCAGCCCTGGCTCCGTGGGACAGCCCTGGGATCCATGGGGCAGCCCTGGCTCTATGGGGCAGCCCTGGCTCCATGGGGCAGCCCTGGCTCCGTGTGACAGCCCTGGGATCCGTGGGGCAGCCCTGGCTCCATGGGGCAGCCCTGGCTCTCTGGGGCAGCCCTGGGCTCTCTGGGGCAGCCCTGGTTCCGTGGGGCAGCCCTGGGCTCCATGGGGCAGCCCGGGCTCTATGGGGCAGTCCTGGCTCCATGGGGCAGTCCTGGCTCCGTGGGGCAGCCCTGGGATCCATGGGGCAGCCCTGGCTCCGTGTGGCAGCCCTGGCTCTATGGGGCAGCCCAGGCTCCGTGGGACAGCCCAGGCTCCGTGGGGCAGCCCTGGGATCCATGGGGCAGCCCTGGCTCCGTGGGACAGCCCAGGCTCCGTGGGGCAGCCCTGGGATCCATGGGGCAGCCCAGGCTCCGTGGGGCAGCCCTGGGATCCATGGGGCAGCCCTGGCTCTCTGGGGCAGCCCTGGCTCCATGGGGCAGCCCTGGCTCTATGGGGCAGCCCAGGCTCCGTGGGACAGCCCAGGCTCCGTGGGGCAGCCCTGGCTCCATGGGGCAGCCCTGGCTCTCTGGGGCAGCCCAGGCTCTATGGGGCAGCCCAGGCTCTATGGGGCAGCCCTGGCTCTATGGGGCAGCCCAGGCTCTATGGGGCAGCCCAGGCTCCGTGGGGCAGCCCAGGCTCCGTGGGGCAGCCCTGGCTCCATGGTCCATCCCTGCTCCTCCTGCTCCCCGTGCTCCTCCCGGCTCAGGGAAGCGCTGGCGGCCGCGCCGGTCGGACGGGTCGGGTTGGACGTGCAGCTCCCACCCCGTGACTCCTCCCAGGACAGGTCCCAGCCCCAGAGCCGTCTGCCAGGCCCTGATCTGTGTCTCCCTTTTATCTGGGCCAGCCCCAGCCCTGCTGGAGCCCCGTCCTTATCACCCCACGCAGGAGACGCGTCCTGGCTGCGCTCTGGGGGAGTTTCCGTCTGGCTCCTCTCCAGAGCGTCCCCTCCCACCCCATCCCACTCCCCATCCCCTCCAGCCCATCCAGGACGCCTGGGTCAGATCCTGAGACTGATACAGGCGTCAGTTCCTCCTTGGGATTAAAACCTTGGGATTTGTGGCTCGGGAAAGCATCCAGCCTTGACTGGGGGGAGCGAGAGGCGCACGCAGGTTCGGGGGAGGTGGGAGGTGCCTGCTGGGGCTCCCCACCTCGGGAATTGCCCTTCCCTGTCTCATCCAGGCATTTTCCTCCTTCCACAGCCCTCACACAGGGATTTCTGCCTGGGTGTCAGGGGGTGGGACCTGCCTGTGCTGCAGGGTGAGGTGCTCTGGGCGCTTCCACCCAGCAAAGGCAGGGCAGGACCAGGGGCTTCATCCGGGTAATGTGACAATTCAGGAATTTAAAGGGCAGAGGGGCTCTGTCTGTCAGGCTGCAGCATTTGGCAAATCCTGGGGGATTCACAGATCTAGCAGAGTGAATGATGAGGTGATTCCCTGCCTCGCTCTGTCCCCTGTTGCAGCCCACCTCACTCATTCCATCAGCTCCATCCCAATTTATCCCCTCTCCAAAGGAAGTGTCGCTCGTCCTGACGCACAGAAACCTCCAGCAATTACAGGAGCTGCCCAGGGAGTGGCTTCTGGAGTCATTAGAGTCCAAATTAAAGCCCAGTTACTCACTGGGCTGCAGACTTGCAGCCTGCCCCATCCCCTGGTTCCCTCTCCACCACCCCAGTCTCCAAGGAATTGCTGAGCCAGAGCTTGGCTCATTTGCGTGGATGAGCTCCTGGTGCAGATTAACTCATTTTGCAAATCAGGGAGGGAATCAGAAAGGGAAGAAACCAAGGGGACGAGGTTCCAAAGCCACTTTGTCCCTTTGTGCAGCTCTTTGGTGTGTCTGGAGCAGCTGGGTTTGTTCTGGGCAGGGCAGGAAGTGGGGAGAACTCGAGTTGTGAGCTAGAAAATGTGGATTTTGGAGATATTTACAGGAACACACCCTGCGAGGCTGGGGCTGCACGTCCCCAGGTTTTGCTTTTCTTTCTTTTCACCTGAAAACTTCCTCGTGCCTGGTGCCAGCTCCCCGCCTCACCCCCTGCTCCTCTGCCCAGCTGCCAGAGTTTGCACAATCAGCCCTGGTTTGTTGGTTTTGGGTTTTATTTCCAGCTCTTCCCCTGAAGATGAACACGGGGTCTGTTCCCCTGCCTGAGGTCGGCCGGGGTGGGTGTGAGAGCTCCTCTCTCCTCCCCGCCTGGCATTTCTCACCTCCTGGTAGTTTGCTAAATAAAGCAAACAAACCCCAGCTTTTTCCTGCACAAGGAGCACCTTGTCTGCAGAGAATTCCCAAGCCAACATTCCTGGGTTTGGGGTTTTTTGGTGGGACACCAGGAACTGCCCCGTTCCTGGGGGGGTCTCAGAGGTCGCTGGTGGAGCAGGGCCCCTCTCCTGCCTTCCCAAAATCACTCTTTCTTCCCAGGTTTTTTCCAAGGATTAAACCTCCTCCTGCTCTATTAATAATATTTTTTCCAGGGCTTTGCTGACCCGAGTGTGGAGCCTCCAGGGAAGCTTTAGTCTTAGCAGGGACGTGCATTAGCAGGGATAATAAACGTGAATTATCCTCTCTGCCCACCTCTTCCCTGAACCTCTTGAGTCCCAGAGATTCCAGAGCTGTTGTTTGGGGTGGGATGATCCCTGCAGGTCCAGGATCTGCTGCCCTGGATTCATACCTCGCTGAGAGGCAGACACAGATCTCCAGCAGCAGATTTGGGTTTGTTCCCCCCGTGCCAAAAGGCCAAAAGTGCCTCGTGGGCTTTTGCCTCTTGGAGGATTGAAGCATCCTGGCTGGATTCCCCCTGCCCCTGGTGTATTTTTGGGGAGAGAACTTGTGTTTTCTCCTGGTTTGGGTTTTTTTTTTTGGGAGGAGGGGAGAGAGCTTTTTTTTTTTGGTTTTTTTTTTTTTTTTTTTTGTCCATCAGCTCTTCCCATCCGGGGAAATCTCTAATCCGTGGCTGGAGCACAAAGCTGTTGGTGCTGGCTTAGGGAGCTTAAAATCCCCTCCCAGCTCCCTCCTGCAGGGCTGTGACTGCAGACACGTCAGGGAGCTGCAGGGAGGGACTGGGGAGCTCCTGGAATCCTCAGTTCTGCAGGGAATGTGGCACTGAGGGCTGGGCTTCAAACGGTGTCACCTTTGGAGGGGACAGGCCTGGCTGGGGCAGCATTCCCCTGCTCCCAGGGTTGGTGCCAGGCTGGAAATCTGGGGTTTGTGTGGGGTGACAGCCCCTGGTGACAGCCCCTGGTGACATCCTGGCTGCTCCTGCCCCGTCCCCAGTCTGCCCCTCCTGTTCTCCACAGGCAAACAGCCCCAGGCTGTGCTGGGAAGCTTTAGCTTGGGTTTTGGGAAAGATTTCCTCACTTTCCCGGTGGCTTTTGTCCTCCTCTGGGCTGCAGGGACCCGTTCTGGTGGCTGCTGTCCCTCCTGCTCCTCCGTGGAGCTTTGCCCAGGCACCACTGACGCCTGCTGGCACCAGCACCACCAGGGACTGGGGAGGCTGTTCCTGCCAGGAATTCCTCCTCATTCCCAGCTCCGTCTCTGGGTTGTGAAACTCCCTCCTGGCACCTCCAGAGCGCCCAGCCTGCGCCTCACAGGGGATTTGAAATTTATCCTTCTCCAACCCCCCACCTGGTTCCTGCCTCAGAGCTCCTACGTAGAAAACTGGGGTTGTAAAGGAAGTTTCCCTGCTTGGCCGAGGTGCTGGTCTCAGCAGGGTTTCCCAGCAGGATCGTGGGTACACTTTTGGGAATGCAAGTCCAGTTCCAAAGGTGCAGTGAGTGACCATCAGCCCCCACTGACCTTCCTGTGGCCTCATCCTCGCTGGAGCTGCTGGGAACAGCAGCAGGGAGAGCCCAGGAGATGGGGAGGGTCAGGAAAGCCGGGGGAGAGGGTGGGATTAATTGCCAGCTCCATCCTTGGTGAGGGGCCCTAACTGTGCTCTCTTGCAGGTGAGCACGGGGCGCAGCTGGGGCTGCACGGCGGCAGCGGGGACGGGCTGGGCGACGAGAGCGCGGCCGTGGAGGAGGGGGAGACCAGCCCCGACCCCCAGCCCCAGCAGGGCCGGAAAACGCGGAGGGAAGCCTGCACCTGTCCCTACTGCAAGGAGGGCGAGGGCAGGTGAGGCTGCTGCTCGCAGCATCCCCAGGGTGCCTCCTTGGAAAGGGTCCCTCCCATCGTCAGGTTCCCCCAGCTCTGGCAAGGCCACCCCAGTGCCACGTCCCCGTGGCCACCTGGGCACCCCCAGGTCCACCTTTCCAACCCCGATTCCCCGTGCCTGGAGTGCCCCTGGGGCTGCTCTGACCCTGGCTCTGAACCTCACCCCAAACCCCAAACCCACCAATCCCATCCCAATCCGATTCCCTTGGGGTTTAACCCTTTCCCTCCTTGCAGGAGCTCTGGGGATCCAGGGAAGAAAAAGCAGCACATCTGCCACGTGCCGGGCTGCGGGAAGGTGTACGGGAAGACCTCTCACCTGCGGGCACACCTGCGGTGGCACACGGGGGAGAGACCCTTCATCTGCACCTGGGTGCTGTGCGGGAAGCGCTTCACCCGCTCCGACGAGCTGCAGCGGCACAAGCGCACGCACACGGGTACGGGCTGCGAGCCGGGGTCTGGGGGGCTGCTCCTGGACCCTGGGGGGCTGATCCTGGATCCTGGGGGGCTGCTCCTGGACCCTGGGAGTCCTTGGGATGGCTGCTCCTGAACCCTGGGGGGCTGATCCTGGATCCTGGGGGGCTGATCCTGAACCCTGGGGGGCTGCTCCTGGATCCTGGGAGTCCTTGGGATGGCTGCTCCTGAACCCTGAGGGGCTGATCCTGAATCCTGGGGGGGCTGCTCCTGGATCCTGGGGGGCTGATCCTGAACCCTGGGAGTCCTTGGGGTGGCTGCTCCTGAACCCTGGGGGGCTGATCCTGAACCCTGGGGGGCTGATCCTGAATCCTGGGGGGCTGCTCCTGAACCCTGGGGGCTGCTCCTGAATCCTGGGGTGGCTGATCCTGAACCCTGGGATTCCTTGTGATAGCTGCTCCTGGATCCTGGGGGGCTGATCCTGAACCCTGGGAGTCCTTGGGGTGGCTGCTCCTGAACCCTGGGGGGGCTGCTCCTGGACCCTGGGGGGCTGCTCCTGAAATCCTGGGGGGCTGATCCTGAATCCTGGGGGGCTGCTCCTGAACCCTGGGATTCCTTGTGATGGCTGCTCCTGAATCCTGGGGTGGCTGCTCCCAAAATCCTGGGGGGGCTGCTCCCTGAACCCTGGGGGGGCTGCTCCTGGATCCTGGGGGGGCTGATCCTGGATCCTGGGGGGGGCTGATCCTGGATCCTGGGGGGGTTGATCCTGAATCCTGGGAGTCCTTGGGATGGCTGCTCCTGAACCCTGGGGTGGCTGCTCCCAGAATCCTGGGGGGCTGCTCCTGAACCCTGGGGGGCTGCTCCTGGATCCTGGAGGGGCTGCTCCTGAACCCTGGGGGGGCTGATCCTGAACCCTGGGATGGCTGCTCCCAAAATCCTGGGGTGGCTGCTCCCAAAATCCTGGGATTCCTTGGGATGGGTGCTCCCAAAATCCTGGCTTGGCTGCTCCTGAAACCCTGGGGTTCCTTGGAATGGCTGCTCCCAAAGTCCTGAATCCCAGCCTCTTCCCAAGTCCCAGCCTCTTCCCAAATTCCAACCTTTTCCCAAATCCCAGTCTCTTCCCAAGTCCCAGCCTTTTCCCAGATCTCAGCCTTTTCCCAGATCTCAACCATTTCCGAAATCCCAACCTCTTCCTAAATCCCAACCTTTTCCAAGTCCCAGCGTCTTCCCAAGTCCCAACCTTTTCCCAGATCTCAGCCTTTTCCCAAATCCCAACCTCTTCCTAAATCCCAACCTTTTCCAAGTCCCAGCCTTTTCCCAAATCCCAGCCTCTTCCCGAATCCCAACCTCAAGTCCCAGCCTCTTCCCAAATCCCAGCTTCTTCCCAAGTCCCAGTCTCTTCCCAAATCCCAGCCTCTTCCCAAATCCTAATCTCTTCCCAAGTCCCAGCCTCTTCCCAAATCCCAGCCTCTTCCCAAATCCCACCCTCTTCCCAAATCCCAGCCTCTTCCCAAACCCAACCTCTTACCAAATCCCATCCTTTTCCAAATCCCAACCTCTTACCAAATCCCAACCTCTTCCCAAATCCTAATCTCTTCCCAAGACCCACCCTCTTCCCAAATCCCACCCTCTTCCCAAGTCCCAGCCTCTTCCCAGATCCCAACGTCTTCCCAAATCCCAACCTCAAGTCCCAAGCTTTCCCAAATCCCAATCTCTTCCTGAATCCCAGCCTCAAATCCCATCCTTTTCCAAATCCCAGCCTCTTCCCAAATCCCAACCTCTTCCCAAATCCCAGCCTCAAGTCCTAGCCTTTCCCAAATCCCAATCTCTTCCCAAATCCCAGCCTTTTTCCCCAAATCCCACCCTCTTCCCAGCCCCACCTCCCCACCCCTCACCTCCGTGTCCATCCCCACCCCAGGAGAGAAGAAGTTCGCCTGCCCCGAGTGCCCCAAGCGCTTCATGCGCAGCGACCACCTGTCCAAGCACATCAAGACGCACCAGAACAAGAAGGGCGGCGCCGCCGGCGTGGCCATGAACGTGTCGGCCGTGCCCATGGACTCGGCGGCCGCGGCCGAGGGCAACGGGGGCGCCACGCCCTCGGCGCTGATCGCCACCAACATGGTGGCCATGGAGGCCATCTGCCCCGAGGGCATCGCCCGCCTGGCCAGCAGCGGCATCAACGTCATGCAGGTGGCCGACCTGCAGTCCATCAACATCAGCGGCAACGGCTTCTGAGCGGCGCCACTGCAAGGCCAGAGCTATATATATATATATTTTTTTTTTTTTTAATTTCGGCTTGATTATTTCTTTTTTTTTTTTTTTTTGGTCCGTTTTTTTCCTCCTTTCCCCGCCCCTCCCATCTCCCTCGGCGTCATCATGCCTTGGTCCTTTTAGCAAAAAAAAAAAAAAAAAAAAAAAAACCAAAAAATGAACAACAAAAAAAAAAATTTATCCCCGACGACAGAAATACCGACAAAACAACAACAAAAAAAACTAAACAAAAAAAAAACCAAAAAAGCAGAAAAAAACACAAAAAAAAAAAAAGAAGAGAAAAGATTCTATATTATTATTATATATATAAAAATATAAAATGTGTTCGTTTGAGAGAGGAGAGATGTTGCTGTGACCATGGCGTGGTCCCTTTGATGCCTTATCCTGGAGCAGGTCGGCCCCTCTGGGGCGCGTGGGCGATGCCCGAGCTCTCCTCCCCTCCCCAGACCCCATTTCCCATCAGAACCCCCCCAAATCCCCCCTCCCCGGGCTGTCCTTGGCTTTGCTTTGAGGTGATTCTGTAATTCCTTTGGCATGCTCGGGGGGAGATCCCGCTGGAGTTTTCACCCTTGGACTCCCACTGCCCTCCCCTGCCTCGGCAGGTGTTGTTTTTGTTTTTTTCCCCTCGGATCTTGGTTGTTTCCAGCCGTTTTCTTGGCAGGGCTCCCGCCCCGTGGGAGTGGAGCTGCTCCATGGGAAGGTCGTGGACAGAGGGGCTGGGACACAGCCCTGGGGGCACAACTGGAGCGGGGGGGGAAAGTTGATTTCTTTTTTTATTACAGCCAGCGTTGGAATTAATAATAATAATAATAGTAATAATGGGGAAAAAGGAGAATCTTTGGAGCTCAGCCGGTCTGGAGCGAGGGGAGGCACCGCGGGGACCCTCGGGGGCTCTGCTGGAGGCTCCCAGCCAAGGAAAAAGGGTGTTGGAAATAGGGACAGCTTGGGAAAAACCTGCCCAAAAAGGGTTTTCCAGGATGCTGCTCTGGCCGCCGTGGGAGGGCCGGGTCCTTTCCGCCCTTCCTCCCACACCCTCCTCTTCCTGCCCCGGGCGCCCTGCCCGGCTCCATCCCCAAAAAAAAGGGGAAATCCGGGTTTGTTCCCCAGCAGCAGCTTTGGGGTGAGCCCAGCAGGGCCCGAGGTGGGGGAATGGAGGAGGAGGAGCTGAGCAAGAACTTCCCTGCTCCCGTTTTGGGGTCAGGCGTGACCCCCTTTCCCTGGGGGGGTGCAGAGGGGAGACCCCCCCGGGATCCCACCTGCCCCGGGCCATTCCCACGGATTTTTTGGGCATTTTCCCTGCCAGGGCACCCCACATCTCCAGCCAGTGCTTCCCACCCTTTTCCTGCTCCCCTTGTCGGGAGAAGCTGCAGCAGGGCCCGGAGCAGGGGCAGGCACTGGGGAGGAGCCGGAATCCCTCGGGAGAGCTCAGGAGAGGAGCTGGAGCAGCTGCCCCGAGCTCCTGTGGGAAGCAGCAATCTTGTTCTGATTTGGGGTTTTTTTGTTTTTTTTTTTTTTTTTTTGTTTTTGTTTTTTTTGGTTAAAAAAAAAAACAAAAAAAAAAACCAAACCCACACACGAAAAAAAAAATAAAAGGAAAAGGCAGCAGGAGCTCCCTGGGGAGGGGGCACAGGGCCCGGCCCCCCCAGCCCCCCCCGGCTCTCTCTCTCGATATCTATTTTTGCATTTGTATATTTTTATATAGGAAACTTTAAGCATTTGTATTTTAATAACCCTGTGAAGCACTATGAGCCCCCCAGCCCCTTCCCCCCCCCCCCCAGCCCAAAACCCACAAAGGATTGGGACAAAAAAACAGGTTTCTTAATTTAATGGTCAATTTGATGATTTTGCCCCCCCCTCCCCTCCAGCCCCGAGCCCAACTCCGTTCCCAGCGGGGATCAAGTGCCAAACCCGATCCCGGATCCGGTGTTGGGATGTCCCCGTGACGGCCCCGGTGTCCCCTCCCCTGGGACTGTCCCCAAGGCTTTCCTATGGAAACGCAGCTGGGAGCGAGGGGGACCCCGGGGGGCTCTGCTCAGAGCCTGCGGTTATTCTGGGGGGGATCAGAGCATTTGGGGTGAAATCCGAGCATTTGGGGTGAAACCGGAGCATTTTTGGGTGAAATCGGAGCATTTTGGGGTGAAATTGGAGCATTTTTGGGGTGAAACCGGAGCATTTTTGGGTGAAATCGGAGCATTTTTGGGTGAAACCGGAGCGTTTTTGGGAGTTCACACCACCAGCGCTGCTCCCGGTGCCGGGGGAGGGGGGCAGCCTGAGCACCCCCATTTTGGCTCAGTTGGCACCGGGGTCCCCCCCCCCCGCTCCTGGCACCCCCCACCCCCCCCCAGCAGCCCCCCAAATCCCCCCCAGCCGTTCCCGGGACACAAAACACAAACGTGCCTTGACAAGGGGGTGACAGGCTGGGGTGAGCCCCCCCTGCTCCCCTCCCGCCCCCGCCGAGGGTCCGGGGGGGCTCTGGGGGCTGCCCCCCTCTCCCAGCTTTAATCCACTGTCACCCCCCATTCCGGGGGGGCCGGGGCCCGTTCTCTATGCAGCGGGGGGGTCCTGGGGGGCCCGGCCCCCCCAAACTGGCAATAATTCTCTCCCTGTTTGATCTCGTCCCGTCTCTGTTCTGTTTTAATTTGGGGAAGGGGAGGGGAGGGGGGTTGGTTTTTACAAATCCGGTGGCTGATGTCATAAACCTCCCCCCCCAAAACGCGATTTTTATTTGGTGGGGGAGGGTGGTGGATGATTTTTTTTTTGTTTTTGTTTTTTGTTTTTGTTTTTTTTTTTTGTTTTGGGTCCCAAAGTGCTATTTTTTTGTACAAAAAGACTTAGATGAAACTGTTAGTTTTGGGGGGCTCCTTTGTAAATGGGGAACGACGAGTTCTTTTTGTAATAAACACGAGTCGCTGGCGTTGTCTGGAAGTCTTGGGGGTCCCTCCTGGGGGCATGGGGGGGTTTGGGGGGTGGCAGGGGTGCAGACAGTCCAGAGTGGCACCAGTGGGACAGGGGACACTGAGCTCCATTTGGGGGTCACAGGCCGGTTTTGGGGGGTCACGGGTCAGATTTGGGGGTACAGCCAGTCCCAGAGTGGCACCAGTGGGACTGGAGACACTGAGCTCCATTTGGAGGGGTCACAGGCCAGTTTTGGGGGGTCACAGGTCAGTTTTGGGGTGTCACAGGCTGGTTTGGGGGGTACAGCCGGTCCCAGAGTGGCAGCAGTGGGACAGGGGACACTGAGCTCCATTTGGGGGTCACAGGCCGGTTTTGGTGGGTCACAGGTGGGTTTTGGGGGGGTCACGGGTCAGGTTTGGGGGGTACAGCCGGTCCCAGAGTGGCACCAGTGGGACAGGGGACACTGAGCTCCATTTGGGGGTCACAGGCCGGTTTTGGGGGGTACAGCCGGTCCCAGAGTGGCACCAGTGGGACAGGAGACACTGAGCTCCATTTGGGGGGTCAGAGGCCGGTTTGGGGGGTCACAGGCTGGTTTTGGGGGGTCACAGGCCAGTTTTGGGGGTACAGCCGGTCCCAGAGTGGCACCAGCAGGGACAGGGGACACTGAGCTCCATTTGGGGGTCACAGGCTGGTTTTGGGGGGTCACGGGTCAGATTTGGGGGTACAGTCAGTCCCAGAGTGGCACCAGTGGGACAGGGGACACTGAGTTCCATTTGGAGGGGTCACAGGTCAGGTTTTGGGGGTACAGCCGGTCCCAGAGTGGCACCAGTGGGACAGGGGACCCTGAGCTCCATTTGGGGGGGGGTCATAGGTCAGATTTGGGGTGTCACAGGTTGGTTTGGGGGTACAGTCAGTCCCAGAGTGGCACCAGTGGGACAGGGGACCCTGAGCTCCATTTGCGGTGGCACAGGCCAGTTTTGGGGTGTCACAGACCGGTTTTGGTGGGTCACAGGCTGGTTTTGGGGGGTCACAGACCGGTTTTGGGGTGTCACAGACCGGTTTTGGTGGGTCACAGGCTGGTTTTGGGGGGTCACAGGCCGGTTTTGGGGGGGTCACAGGTCAGATTTGGGGGTACAGCCGGTCCCAGAGTGGCACCAGTGGGACAGGGGACACTGAGCTCCATTTGGGGGTCACAGGTCAGATTTGGGGGTACATACGGTCCCAGAGTGGCGCCAGTGGGACTGGAGACACTGAGCTCCATTTGGGGAGTCAGAGGCTGGTTTGGGGGGTCACAAACTGGTTTTGGGGGGTCACAGGTCAGGTTTTGGGGGTACAGCTGGTCCCAGAGTGGCACCAGTGGGACAGGGGACACTGAGCTCCATTTGGAGGGGTCACAGGTCAGGTTTTGGGGGTACATACGGTCCCAGAGTGGCACCAGTGGGACAGGGGACACTGAGCTCCATTTGGGGGGTCAGAGGCCGGTTTGGGGGGTCACAAGCTGGTTTTGGGGGGTCACAGGCCAGTTTTGGGGGTACATACGGTCCCAGAGTGGCACCAGTGGGACAGGGGACACTGAGCTCCATTTGCGGTGGCACAGGCCGGTTTTGGGGGGTCACAGGCCGGTTTTGGGGGGTCACAGGCCGGTTTTGGGGGGTCAGAGGCCGGTTTGGGGGGTCACAAGCTGGTTTTGGGGGGATCACAGGCCAGTTTTGGGGGGTACAGCCGGTCCCAGAGTGGCACCAGCAGGGATAGAGGACCCTGAGCTCCGTTTGGGTGCCCCCCAGACACCCCGGCTCTCTCCTCCCTGGTGCGGGGGCAGCACCTTCCTCCTCCTCCTTCTCCTCCTCCAACTCCTTCTCTTCCTCCTCCTCCTCCTCCTCCTCCTCCTGCCGCTCTCTCCGCTCCCCACCCGCTCCCCACCGGCCCCCGGAGCCTCCCATGGGGCGCCCAGGTGGGTGCTGGGGGGTCGCAGCCGGGGCTGGGGGGGGGGGGGGGGGCGTTTTTGGGGGGGTTAAAGCCACCCCCTGGTGCCGTGTGTGCCCCCCCAGGCCCCCACAACCTGACCTGCGTGTCCTACAAGCACCCGAGCGTGCGGGGCGCGCTGGGGGTCGCGGGGGGGGGCGGCGGCCGGCGCCGTGCGCTGCCCCCCCGGGCAATGCTGCGTCGGCATCTGGAACCGCAGCCACGCTCTGGTGCAGGGTGAGACCCCCGGGGACGGGGACGGGGGGGCTGCGCTCTGAGCCTGCCCCGGGGGCTCGGAGGGGCACAAGGGGATGGGGGAGGATGGAGGGGCTCGGTCCTGCCCTTGCCCTGGGGGGATTTTGGGGCAGGATGGAGGGGCTTGGTCCTGCCCTGGGGGGATTTTGGGGCAGGATGGAGGGGCTTGATCCTGCCATGGGGGGATTTTGGGGCAGGATGGAGGGATTGGGTCCTGCCCTGGGGGGATTTTGGGGCAGGATGGAGGGGCTCGGTCCTGCCCTGGGGAGATTTTGGGGCAGGATGGAGGGGCTTGGTCCTGCCCTGGGGGGATTTTGGGGCAGGATGGAGGGATTGGGTCCTGCCCTTTCCCCGGGGGGATTTTGGGGCAGGATGGAGGGGCTCGGTCCTGCCCTGGGGGGATTTTGGGGCAGGATGGAGGGATTGGGTCCTGCCCTGGGGGGATTTTGGGGCAGGATGGAGGGGCCTGGTCCTGCCCTGGGGCGATTTTGGGGCAGGATGGAGGGATTCGGTCCTGCTCCTTCCCCGGAGCGATTTTGGGGCAGGATGGAGGGATTCGGTCCTGCTCTGGAGGGATTTTGGGGCAGGATGGAGGGATTCGGTCCTGCTCTGGAGGGATTTTGGGGGAGGATGGAGGGGCTTGGTCCTGCCCTGGGGGGGTCTTGGAGAGGCAAAAAGGGTCTGATCCTGCCGGGGGGGGCTGGAGCAGGCTCTGGTCCTGCCGGGGGGGCTGGAGCAGGCTCTGGTCCTGCCGGGGGATCTGGGGGGGTTCCGGTCCCTCCTCGGCTGCGCTCGGCCTTGACCTTGAGCAGCAGCTGCGGCCGGGGAGGAGCAGCTGCGGGGGGACCCGCACAGGGGCTCCCCCCGTCCCCGTGTCCCCCCCGGTCACCCAGCACCCCGAGTGACCGCGCCCCTCCCCAGGCTGCTGGGGAGGCCGGGGGGACGCCTGTCCCTCGGCCACCTGCGCCCCCAGCCCCGCGGGCCACCCCGGCAGCTCCGTGCTGCTGTGCCTGTGCCACGGGCACCTCTGCAACGGCAACGCCACCGCGACCGCGACGGCGACGGCGACAGCGACAGCGACAGGCACGGCCGGGAGCTGGGGACACCCCGGGTGGGACACAGGGGGGACCCGCGGGGGATCCTGAGACCCCCCTGAGGGGAGGTGGGACACCTGGGACTCGCGGGGGACTCTCACCTGGAGAGTCTGGGGAAGCCACAGGATCCCCTAACGCGTCCCCCGCACACCTGGGGGTCAGGGGGGCTCCGTGTCACCGCGGTCTCTGTCCCCAGTGCCCGGCCAGGGGGGATCCGCGGGGACCCTGTGGCTGTGGGGTGCCAGCCCCCTCCTCCTCATCCTCCTCACCTGCCTGGGCATCCTCGGTAGGGGCAGGGACACGGGGGGACGGGGGGACCCCCGGGCACAGCCACTCCCTGCCCGATGTCCCCCGGGTGTCCCCAAATGCCACAGCTCTGGGGTTCCCAGAGGGTCTCTCTGGGTGCAGGCGGGGAGGGGGGTCCCCAAGTATTGTGTCACCCTGTCCCTGGGGCGGGGGGTCCCTGGTGTCCTCGTGATCCCCTGGGGTGGGGAGTCCTGGGTGGGGTGTCCCCAGTGTCCCCAGTGTCCCGGGATGCCACATTCTCCGTGTCCCCTGCGTGGTGAGGGGGGTCTGGTGGTCCCTGGTGTGCCCAGGTCCCGTGTCCCTGATTTGGGGGGTTCCTGTGGGGGGGTCCCCGGACGGGGGTGTCCCTGCTGTCCCCATCCAGGACTGCGCCGGACAAGAGCCCGCACGGGGCAGCCACCGCGGGGGGGGCGGAGAATCGGGGTCCCCCCGGAGCCCCCCAGCCCGGACCTGCCTGCGCTGCATTTCCTGCAGGTGCGGGGCACGCGTGGGGCGAGGGGCACCCACAGCGGGGGTGACACCCACGGGGGGCACTCGTGGGGCGAGGAACACTCACGATGGGGGAACACCCACGGGGGGGGGACACCCCAACGGGGCAAGGGACACCCCACCAGGTAACGAGGTGACGCTGGGAGCGCGCACCCACATGGGGAGGGGATGTGGGGACCCCCAGGGCAGAGGGGACATCAGTCCGCGGTGAGGGTGCTCGGGGACCCCCGAAGGCGCCCGGATATGAGAGTCCCTGTGCGTCGGGGGGCTGGGGACACTCGGTGCCAGCTGTGTCCCCCTGTCCCCCCCGTGTCCCCGCGGAGCAGGTGCTGCAGTCGGGGCGCTTCTCGGCGGTGTGGCGGGGGACGCTGCGCCAGCGGCCCGTGGCCATCAAGGCGTTCGCGGCCGGCGCTGGCCGGAGGTTCGCGGCCGAGCGCGCCGTGCACGCTCTGCCGCTGATGGAGCACGAGAACGTGGCCAGGCTGCTGGACACCCGCGCGGCCGGACCCCGCGCCCGAGGGGGGCTCCTGGTCCTGCAGCTCTACCCGGCCGTGGGTCACCTGGGGGGCTCGGGGGATAACGGGAGTTTGGGGGGCTCAGAGGTGATGGGGGCTCGGGGGACTCGGGGAGTAAAGGGAGTTTGGGGGGCTCAGAGGTGATGGGGGCTGGGGGGGTAACGGGAGTTTGGGGGGCTCAGAGGTGATGGGGGCTCGGGGGGTTACGGGAGTTTGGGGGCTCAGAGGTGATGGGGGCTCGGGGGGCTCGGGGGTAACGGGAGTTTGGGGGGCTCAGAGGTGATGGGGGCTCGGGGGTAACGGGAGTTTGGGGGACTCAGAGGTGATGGGGGCTCGGGGGGTAAAGGGAGTTTGGGGGGCTCAGAGGTGATGGGGGCTCGGGGGGTAACGGGAGTTTGGGGGGCTCAGAGGTGATGGGGGCTCGGGGGGTAACGGGAGTTTGGGGGCTCAGAGGTGATGGGGGCTCGGGGGGTAACGGGAGTTTGGGGGGCTCAGAGGTGATGGGGGCTCGGGGGGTAACGGGAGTTTGGGGGGCTCAGAGGTGATGGGGGCTCGGGGGGTAACGGGAGTTTGGGGGGCTCAGAGGTGATGGGGGCTCGGGGGGTAACGGGAGTTTGGGGGGCTCAGAGGTGATGGGGGCTCGGGGGGTAACGGGAGTTTGGGGGGCTCAGAGGTGATGGGGGCTCGGGGGGTAACGGGAGTTTGGGGGGCTCAGAGGTGATGGGGGCTCGGGGGGTAACGGGAGTTTGGGGGCTCAGAGGTGATGGGGGCTCGGGGGTAACGGGGAGCACAGGGGCGGGGATGGGGGGGCTGGTGGGGATGGGGAGATGTGCGGGAGATACTGGGGGGTGCCCCACGTCCCCAGCCGTGTCCCTCGCGTGTCCCCAGGGCTCGCTGCGCCACTTCCTGGGGCAGCACGTGGGGACCTGGGCGGGCAGCGTGCGCCTGGCGCTGTCCCTGGCCCGCGGCTTGGCCTTCCTGCACCAGGAGCTGTGGCGCGACGGTGAGCGCTGCTGTCCCTGCGCTGTCCCTGCGCCGTCCCTGCGCTGTCCCCGCGCTGTCTCTGCGCTGTCCCCGTGACCCCCGGTGTCCCCCAGGGCTGTACAAGCCCAGCGTGGTGCACCGGGACCTGAGCAGCCAGAACGTGCTGGTGCGGGAGGACGGGACCTGCGCCATCGGCGACTTCGGGCTGGCGCTGGCGCTGCCACCGCGCGCCCAGGACAGCGCGGGCGCTCGGCACGCCGTGACCATCCGGAAGGTGACAGGGCTGGGGTGGCGGCGGGGAAGGGGAGGTGACAGGGCTGGGGTGACAGTGGGGAAGGGGAGGTGACAGCCCTTGGGTGGCGGCGGCAGTGGGGAAGGGGAGGTGACAACCCTTGGGTGGCGGTGGTAGTGGGGAAGGGGAGGTGACAGGGCTGGGGTGACAGTGGGGAAGGGGAGGTGACAGGGCTGGGGTGACAGTGGGGAAGGGGAGGTGACAACCTTTGGGTGGCGGTGGCAGTGGGGAAGGGGAGGTGACAGCCCTGGGGTGACAGTGGGGAAGGGGAGGTGACAACCCTTGGGTGGCGGTGGCAGTGGGGAAGGGGAGGTAACAACCCTTGGGTGGCGGTGGCAGTGGGGAAGGGGAGGTGACAGCCCTGGGGTGACAGTGGGGAAGGGGAGGTGACAACCCTTGGGTGGCGGTGACAGTGGGGAAGGGGAGGTGACAACCCTTGGGTGGCGGTGGCAGTGGGGAAGGGGAGGTGACAGCCCTGGGGTGACAGTGGGGAAGGGGAGGTGACAACCCTTGGGTGGCGATGGCACCCCCGATGTCACCGGCAGCGTGGGCTGAGCCCTCTCCCCAACATGAGCCCGTCCCTGGCGGGGGGTCTGGTGGCCCCGGTGGCCCCGGTGGCCCCGGTGGCCCCGTGCCGCCCAGCTCAGATCCCCGGCGGGCGCAGGCGGGCACCCAGCGGTACCTGGCACCCGAGATCCTGGACGAGAGCCTGGACCTGCGGGCCTGGGGCCGGGCTCTGCGCCAGGCCGATGTCTACGCGCTGGCGCTGCTGCTCTGGGAGATCCTGTCCCGCTGCCAGGCCCTGAGCCCCGGTGAGCCCCGCGGGACCCCCGGCCGTGTAAACCCCCGGCCCCGCTGGCCCCCGGCCCCGCTGAGCCCCGCCCGCCCCGCAGGAGCCCCGGTGCCGCCGTTCCGCCTGGCGTACGAGGCCGAGCTGGGCTCCAGCCCCACCGGGGCTCAGCTCCGCCGTTTGGCTGCGGACGAGAGGCGGCGGCCGCTCATCCCCCCGGCCTGGCACCGCGCCCCCCAGGTCAGACCCCCGGGACCCCCGGCCGGGCGGCCAAGGGTGCCCGCGGGCATCCCGGGGGATGCAGGCGGTGCCAGAGGGGGCCCGGGGCTGTTTGGGGTGCCCAGGGGTGTTTGGGGTGCCCAGGGCTGTTTGGGGTGCCCAGGGGTGTTCGGGGTGCCCAGGGGTGTTTGGGGTGCCCAGGGGTGTTTGGGGTGCCCAGGGGTGCCCAGGGGTGTTCGGGGTGCCCAGGGGTGTTTGGGGTGCCCAGGGGTGCCCAGGGGTGTTTGGGGTGCCCACAGCGTCCCCTCCCAGAAGCCCAAGGACGCCCCAGGGGTGCCCCTGCCCCTTTTTTGAGGTGTCACCCCAGGGGTCCCCAGAGGGTCTCAGGGGGATGTGGGGTGACTCAGGAAATCCGAGGGGGAGTCGCTGCCGGGGTGCCCAGGGGTGTTTGGGGGGGTCGCTGCCCAGGGGTCCCCTCCCCACTGCCCAGCGAGGACGCTGAGGGTACCGGGGGGTGTCCCCGTTCGGGGGGTGCCCCCGGGTGTTCCCCGCTCCCGGGGGTCCCCGCTGAGCCGAGGGGGGGTCCCACAGCCCGGGGGGGCTCTGCCGGAGCTGCTGGAGGATTGCTGGGACCCGGACCCCGAGGCGCGGCTCTCGGCAGAGCGGGCGCTGCAGCGGCTCCAGCGCTTGGCCGCGGGACCCGCACCGGCCCCGGGGGAGCCCGGGCCCCGCCAGGTGCGTGCGGGGAAACTGAGGCACGGGGAGGAGGGAAACTGAGGCACGGGGAGGATGGAAACTGAGGCACGGGGAGGATGGAAACTGAGGCACGGGGAGGAGGGAAACTGAGGCACGGGGAGGAGGGAAACTGAGGCACGGGATACCGGGGAACTGAGGCACGGGATACCGGGGAAACTGAGGCACGGGGAGGAGGGAAACTGAGGCACGGGACACCGGGGGAACTGGGGAACGGGGAGGAGGGAAACTGAGGCACGGGATACCGAGAACTGAGGCACGGGGCACCGGGAACTGAGGCACGGGATACCGGGGAAACTGAGGCACGGGGAGGAGGGAAATTGAGGCACGGGATACCGGGGAACTGGGGAACGGGATACCGGGGGAACTGGGGAACGGGGAGGAGGGAAACTGAGGCACGGGGCACCGGGGAAACTGAGGCACGGGGAGGAGGGAAACTGAGGCACGGGATACCGAGAACTGAGGCACGGGGCACCGGGGAAATGAGGCACGGGGAGGAAGGAAAGTGAGGCACGGGATACCGGGGAACTGGGGAACGGGATACCGGGGGAACTAAGACACGGGATACCGGGAAACTGAGGAACGGGGTACCGGGAACTGAGGCACGGGATACCGGGGAACTGAGGCACGGGGCACCGGGGAAATGAGGCACGGGGTACCGGGGAAATGAGGCACGGGATACCGGGGAACTGGGGAACGGGATACCGGGGGAACTAAGACACGGAATACCGGGGAAACTGAGGAACGGGGTACCGGGAACTGAGGCACTGGACACCGGGGAACTGAGGCACGGGGCAGGCGCGGAGGGACCGGGAAGCAGCGGGGGGGGTGGGACGGGAAGGCCCCGCCCCGGGGGAGGAGCCCCGGCCCAAGCCCCGCCCCCGCTTCCTTCCGGGAGGGGCCGCGGCCGGAGCGAAGGTGGGAGCGGAGCCCCAAGACCACCCCCCGCACCCCAAAATCCCCCTGCGCACCCTGCCAGCTCCCCTGCGCACCCCCAAATCCCCCCTGCATCCCAAACTCCGCCTGCAGCCTCCTCTGCACTCCAAAATCTCCCTGTGCACCCCAAAATCTCCCTGTGCACCCCAAAATCCCCGTGTCCACCCCAAAATCTCCCTCTGCACCCCAAACCGCCCCTGCACCCCAAACCCTCCGACTCCCCGCCGCCCCCCCCGCCCGCCTCGCTCCAGTCCCGGGGACCCCCCAAAGTTTCCGTGGCTCAGTTTGCTCTGGCTGCCGGGGGGTTTGGGGGGTCCCCGCTCACCCCCTGTGCCCCCCCCAGGTCCTGGAGTCTCCCGCCATGTGGAACCCTGGTGCAGGTACAGGGGGACACCGCGAGCTGGGGGGGCTGCCGTGACCCCCCCGGGCTCAGACCCCTCCCCTCAATCTCCTCTTTTCTTCCCCCCCTCCCAGGACAGCCGCCCCCGCCCAACCCCGTGTACCCCCCGAACCCCACGTACCCCCCCCAGGTCCCACCCCCCAACCCCGTGTACCCCCCCCCTGCGGCGCCCCCCAACCCTCTGGGGGGGCCCGGGCAGCCCCCGTACCCCGCTGGGGTCCCCCCGTACCCCCAGGGGCCATCCCTGGTCCCCCCGGGTCCCCCCTTGGTCCCCCCCATGCCGCAGCCCCCCCACCCGGGGGTGCCCCCCCATCCTGGGGTGCTGCCCCACCCGGGGGTGTCCCCCCATCCCGGGGTGCTGCCCCACCCGGGGGTGTCCCCCCATCCCGGGGTGCTGCCCCACCCGGGGGTGCTCCCCTCGTTCCCCCCCGGGCTGGACAAGAAGGCGGCGAAGAAGATGAAGAAGAGGATGAAGAAGGCTCACAAGAGGCACAAGGTGGGGGGCACCGGGGGGGGACTCAGGGGGTCACCCCAGCCCCCCTCGGGGGCTCATGGCTCTGCTGTCCCTTCCCCCCAGCGCTCTTCGTCGTCGTCGTCCTCCTCCTCCTCCAGCAGCTCCGACTGAGGCTCCTGAGACCCCCCAGAATCATCCGGGACCCCCCAGGACCTCCGGGAACCCCCGGGACCACCAGGAGCCACCTGGGACCTCTTGGGACCCTTGTGACCACCCGGGACACCCCGGGACCCCCGGGGAGCATCGCGGCCCCCATGCTGTCCCCGTGCCCCGAGGGGTCCCAGGGCTGCCCCCGCTGTCCCCCAATAAATATCTGGGACACCCCAATGTGTGTCAGCGTCTCCTTCGGCTGGTGGGGGGCTTGGCTTGGGGGGGCCACAAACCCCCAATGCTCCTCGGGAGGGGGGGCTGCCCCTATTGCCCCCCAGTTGCCCCAGAGCTGCCCTTACACGATTCTACCACACTTTTAATCACTCCCCTTTACTCCCAATTCGCCCCAGAGCCTCCCCAGTGCCCCCATTATTCCTCATTACCCCCCAGTGCCCCCCAATTCCCCCATTCCCCTCCCGGTCCTCCGCGCCGCCGGGGGGCGCTGTGCGGGGCGGCGGCCGCTCTGTCCCGCCCAGCGCGCGCGGTGCGTTTCCGGGTCGGGGCGGGTGTAAATCGGGCCGCGCCCGCCGCCCCCTCCCAGACCCGCGGCCGCCGCAGCCGGAGCAGCCGCGCCCGCGCCGCCGCCGCCGCCATCCCGCGCGCCCGCCCGCCGCGCTCCCTCCCCGCCTCCCCCCCCCTCCCTCCCGCCCTCCCTCCTCCCGCTCCGCCCGGAGCGCCCTTCGCCCAACGCCGTTACCGGCGCCGACACAGGTAGGCCCGACCCCCGCCCCCCCCCCCCCCCCACCCCCATCGCCCCCCCCACCGCCGCCCCCCGGCCCTTCCCGCGGGCCCCCCCGCGCCCCCCCGGCCGCCATCCGGGTCCGATCGGGCTCGGGCCGGGCCCTCGCGCGGCCCCCCCCCCCCCGCCCCGCCCCCCCGCCGGCCGCGCCCTCACGGCGCCCGCGGCCTGCGCGGCCTGTGCGGCCTGTGCGGCCCGCGCGCCCCGCGCCGCCGGCCGCCCGCACAAACGGCCCCGGGGGCTCGGGGGCCGCCGCTGCCGCCTCCCGCCGCCCCCCCCCCGCGGCCCCCCCCGCCGGAACCGGGCCGGGGGGGCTCGGGCCGCCGCGTGCGTCACATGGCGCCGCCGCCCCCCGCCCGGCCCGGGCGCGGGGGGGCCCCGAGGGGCCTGAGGAATTTTTTTTTTTTTTTTTTTTCCTTTTTTCTTTCTACTTCGATTTCTTGGAGTTTAATTTTTTTCTCTTTCAGTATTTTTTTTTTTTTTTTCTAAATTTAAGGAGTTTTCCTTTTCCCGCCGGGCCCGGTTTTTCCGCCATCCCGCGCTGTTGTTTTCCCCCCGCCGGAGCGGGAAGGGGGGGCACGGACGGGAGCGCGCGGAGCCGCCGCCCCCCCCGGGATCCGGGATCTTCCTTCGGGCCTGCCCGGACCCGAACGGACCGAGCCGGTCCAGCGGGGCTTCGGAACCCCGGGCCAGTGTCCCCCGGCCCGGTGCGGGATCCCGAGGCCCATTTCTCCCCCCGGTGCGGGATCCCGAGGCCCATTTCTCCCCCCGGTGCGGGATCCCGGGGCCCATTTCTCCCCCCGGTGCGGGATCCCGGGGCCCATTTCTCCCCCCGGTCCGGGATCCCGGGGCCCATTTCTCCCCCCGGTCCGGGATCCCGGGGCCCATTTCTCCCCCCGGTGCGGGATCCAGGAGCCCATTTCTCCCCCGACCCCAGCTCCCCGCGGCCCCCCCCGCTCTCGCAGCACTCGGCCGGTCCCCCCCGCCGGGCTCCGGGTCCCGTTCCGAGCCGCCGGCCCGGGATCCCCCTCGCCCGGCCCATGTTCGGGCTCCATCCTGGCCGCGGGGGTCGCTCCGGGACCGGCGTTCCCCTCCCGCTCCCCCCGGCCGGGCTCGGAGCCGGGACCCCCGGCCCGATGCCGCCCTTGCAGGCCTGAGCTCGCTTCGGAGCCACGTCCCCGGCTTTGGGACGGGGAATCCGGCTCGGGGAAGTTTCCCTGCGGAGAAGCCCAGCCGGGAGCCCGGCCCGGGCCCGCTCAGCCCCTTTTGTCCCCGGGCGGGCTCGGGGTCTGCCGTCGCCCCGCTGCCGGGGCTCCGATCCCGGGCTGTGCTCGCCGAACCGGGCTGGATGCGGGGGAATGTGGGGCCGAGCTCATGGAGGCAGCGGCCGAACCCTGTGGTGCCTGCGCGGCCCCGGCCGTGGTTAAACTTTGATGGGGCAGAAGCAGGGGCCGAAATGGGAGTTTATTTACCGGATTGCCGTGAAACGCTCGGCTGGGGCCGGCCGGGCTGTTTTGCAACCACTGCCGACTCAGGTGGTTTGAAACCTGATCGTGCGCTCATGTGGCCTTATCTGGGTCTGAGGGAATCGCCTCGGAACCTGCTTCGAGAGGCCCCGCGCGGGTTTATTTTATTTTCTCCATAATCCCGGCTTCCCAAACCCCAGGACTGGGGTTCCCACTCCCATCGGGCACCGGCAGGAAGACTTGGGCTGGGGGAAGTGTGGGGGTCGCAGGGAGCAGCAGCTTCCTCAGACCTGTAGGGACCACAGTTAGTTCTCAGTTCCCCCTCAGGATCCTGGCTGTGTCCAGGAGCCGTTTGTGTCCCCAGGGCTACCGGGGGTCACCCTGAAGTGCTCAGTTGTCCCTCAGGGAAGCCCCTGCAAGGAGCAGGGCTGGGACCCTCGTGGTCCCGAGAGGGGCTGGATCCAGGTGCGATCGGGCCAGTTCAGCCCTGGAAATCCTTATGAGGAGGAGCCAAACCACCGTGGATCGGCCCAACGCTCTCGTGGGGCCGATTTGAGGGGAGAAGCAGCACGGGGGGGCTGCAATCCTGGCCGGACAGGGCGGGGGGATCGGCAGAGCCCCTCCAGTCGCAGCCCGTGCTCACCCAGCCCCTCTCCCCAGCCGAGGCCCCAGCGCTGCCGCAGCCTGAGCCGAGCCCACCATGGACACCGGAGTCATCGAAGGGGGTCTCAATGTCACGCTCACCATCCGGCTACTCATGCACGGAAAGGTTCGTGTCCCAGCCCTCGGTGGGGAGCCCTGCCTGCCACGGTCTGAGCTGGGCTGGGCTGGCTGCTCCCGTGGCCATGGGGTCTGCTGGAGCTGCTGTGGGCTTGGGAATGTGCTGCTGGCACTCGGGCAGGTCCTGGGGTGCAGCCAGTGAAGAAAGTAATTATGGGGTGTGGGGGGAACAATCTGATGGGAGTTAAGGTGGGAGCAGGATCAGCACAACTGGGATAAAGCCCAGTTATCTGAAGGGCAGATGTCAAGTGATTAGGAACTTGTTTTGACTGTGAGGAAAACTGAGTTTAGGCTTGGGGCTCCAGGAGTTTTTAAAACGCTGACTAATGGTGCTTTTGTTTCCATCCCAGGAGGTGGGAAGCATCATTGGGAAGGTAAGTGAGGAACAAACTCCCTTTAGCCCTCTTTTCCCCTTCTCCCCTTGTCCCTCTCCCTTCCTCTCTCCTCGCTGTTGCACTGACGCCTCTCTCCCTTCTCTTGTCCCTCACAGAAAGGGGAGTCAGTGAAGAAGATGCGTGAGGAGGTGAGTGCAGGGGAGCAGGGCAGGATGGCTGGGAAGGATGGCAGGGTACGATACCAGGGCAGGTTTGCTGGGTAGAATGCCAGGCAGGACGGTGGGGCAGGATGGTGGGGCCAGGGTAGGATGGTAAGACAGGATGACAGGCCCTGGGCAGGGTGGTGTGCCTGGGCAGCATGGCATACCAGGCAGTACGGCGGGCCCAGGGCAGTGTACCGGGACAGAATACCCGGCAGGATGGCAGGGCAGGGTACCAGGGCAGTGTACCCGGCAGGATGGCAGGGCAGGGTACCAGGGCAGTGTACCCGGCAGGACGGCGCCCGGGCCGCTCGGCAGGCAGCAGCGGCGGCAGTGGCGGCGGCGCGGGGAATGCCGGGAGGTGTGGGCAGGCGCGGCAGGAAGCCGAGGAGGAGAAGATGGCTGCCCGAGCGAGGGAGGGAGGGAAGGGGGAGGAGGAGGAGGAGGGAGGGCTCTGTCCGCCGCGGGGGATCCGGAGGAATCCTGAGGAGCTGCGGGCGGCCGAGCACTGAGGTGGCGTTTGCCTCCCCGCAGAGCGGAGCTCGCATCAACATCTCGGAAGGGAACTGCCCCGAGCGGATCATCACCCTCGCGGGACCCACCAACGCCATCTTCAAAGCTTTTGCGATGATCATTGACAAACTGGAAGAGGTGTGTCCATGGGCCCCGCAGTCACTGCCCCGTTAGTCCCTCCTCTCTGGATGGGCTGAGCCCGGGATGGGCCCCAGGGCTCCGGGGCCGTTGTTCCGCACGGGCAGCCCGCGCTTCCCCGCCTGGCCCCCGATCTTTGTCCGGCACCGCGCCGGGGCAAGGTCCAGGCGCTGCTGGAGCCAGAGCCCCACGGGGACACAGCGGGGCTTGAATGCCCCTGGCTCTGCTCCTGCTGGTGCCACTTCCCCCAGCACATGCCAAGGCTCCTCTCTGGGGCTGCAGCCCTGTGGGGCTGCAGGATCTGCACCGTGTCCCTGGTGCTGTTAAATCAGTGACTTCCAGGGGGGATTTTGCTGCTGGATAACCTGGATCTTGCAGGTATTAGAACCTGCTCAGGACTGTGATGTTTTCCATCCTGCTCCATGTTGGAGGGAGCAGGAATTGAGAGTGCTCCTCACCTGGTGTGAGACAGAGCTCTGTGGCCCTCACCTTGTCTGTGGGGGTACAAATCGTGTTGCCCTTTGCATTTGGGATACTCTTCCAGGGAGGAACAACGCTGTGCTGGCAGCTCTGCCCCCAAACCCCCCTGCTCTCACCGCAGCCTTAGGGGCTGCAGAGCTTGGAGCTGTTTGTGCCGGGTGCATGGAGCCGAGTCCTTCATGGGCTGCACGGCTCTGCAGCGCTGTGGGCACCGGCCTTGGAGCACAGGCTCTGCTTTTAGTAGGTCAGTTGAGCCCTGGCCTTGTGCCTCCCCTCCCCCTGCCAGCACATGACCGCTGTAATCGGCGCCGGGATTGTTTTTCCCGGAGCTGCTGCCTTGATCCCTGGTGCAGCGGGAGGCTCCGCGCTGACCCTGGAGCCGGGGAGTCCCCGAGCCCCCCCCCGTCCCTTGTCTCCCTCCAGCTCCAGTTCCTGCCTGGCTGAGGTGGGATCCAGCCCAGGGGCAGTGCCTGAACCCGTTTCCATTGAGGCAGCACAGCTGGGCTGCTGCTTCCCCAAAATACATCTGTGTTTTTTCTGGGCTGCTGAGGAAGTCCTTGGGAAATGGGACTGGGAAAGCCCCGAGGTCACCTTGGCCTGGGCCGCTGGTGCCAGCGTCACCTCCCTGTCCCCGGGCCGGGCACGTCCCCAGCGCGTGCCCTCTCAGCAGGGCCAGGCCCTCACCACCTCCTCTTCCTCGCAGGACATCAGCAGCTCCATGACCAACAGCACAGCTGCCAGCCGGCCCCCGGTCACCCTGAGGCTCGTGGTCCCTGCCAGCCAGTGCGGGTCCCTCATTGGCAAGGGAGGCTGCAAGATCAAGGAGATCCGAGAGGTGCGTGCTGCCCAGCCCAGGGGGGACCCTTGGGGGGGTTCAGGTGGCCCCAAGGGCAAATCCCAGTGCTGTCCCCACCCCGGGGATGTGACATCACTGGGGTTTTTTGGAGCTCCCTTTAATTTTAGTGATTGGCAAACTGAGTCTCAGGGCAGACCCTGCTCTGCCCGGTACTGTGCCTCACAGCTGGATGCCTGGGGTCTTGTTGCCCCATTCCCATGGCTCCTGGTTAGCCTTTCCCTGGGCTTTTTACAGATTTTGTAGGGGGTGATGTGCTCCCTCGGCCATGCCATTTAACACTGGGTGCTGCTGCATTAATTCTGCTGGCATGGAGACTGGCTTGGCTTGGGTTACAGGAGCAGGCTGAGGCCAGGTCCTCTCTGCTGCCTCAGGCTCCTGGTGACCGAATTGTATCCAGCTGGGATTAAGGGGCTTTATTTTGGGGTAAAGGAGGAGCTGGGGGTGCAGTTTTGGCTATGTATAACCACGCACGGGGTTCGTCGCTGAGGTCTCGGCCCTGCCCGGGGTCTGACGGGCTATTTTTAACCCTCGGCTTGGCAGAGCACGGGGGCACAGGTCCAGGTGGCAGGGGACATGCTGCCCAACTCGACTGAGCGAGCCATCACCATTGCTGGGATCCCACAGTCCATCATCGAGTGCGTCAAACAGATCTGCGTCGTCATGCTTGAGGTAGGGCCCCTGCCCAGGCCTGTCCCGGGGCTGCAGGGCGTCCCGCTGCCCTTGGAGGGCTGGGAACATGCAGGGGGAGAGGGAAGCAGCTTCTGGGGGATAAAGGGATAGCTGGGGATTACAGCCTCATCCAGGTGAGGCTTGGAGCTGCTTAAAACCAGGGTCGAGCGAGGCCTCGAGAGCAGCTCATGGTGTCACCCACGTGCCGTGCTCCAGGGTGGCCTGGGAGGAAGAAGTAGCGCTGCCCTGGGTGCCCACAGGGCCCCTTTGGGTCCCCTGAGGGCCAGCTGGCAGAGCAGAGCCCCGGGCTGTGGGGAGGAGGGAGCTGTCAGTGCCAGCTGTCAGTGTCTGACCTGTCCTTGTCCTCTGTGCCTGTCACCAGTCTCCCCCGAAGGGTGTCACCATCCCGTACCGACCCAAGCCATCCAGCTCTCCCGTCATCTTTGCAGGCGGCCAGGTAAGGCCTCTCCTCTGCTCCTGGGGTGCGGGGTGGGTGGGTGGGCAGGGCTGGGGGCTGCACCGAGCTGCCAGCGCGCCCCGGCCGCTCCGCCGTCACCCGCGCTGTGCCCTGGGCCCCAGAGCCAGCTCCAGCCGGCCCTGCTCGGGCTGGCAGCGGGGAAAAGGGCCGGTCTGGGAGGAGAGGGTGCTGGAGGACGCTCCTGGAATTAACCAGCCAAAAAAGCCATGTGGCAGCGTGGTGGCGGCAGTAGGGTTTGAATGGGGCTGAGCTGCCTAAGCCAGGCTCTGCCCCTCTGCCTCGGGCTGGCTCCAAGGACTCGCTGTGACCTCCTGTGGGTGCCTGGCCCGGAGCGTGGGGGTTCTCTGCTCTCTGCCACCGGTTCTCGGGGCGCAAAGGCTCAGCCTGTGCGTGGGTAGGGCTGGGGTGCGCAAAGGCTTCGTCTGGCAGGAGGGGAGGGTGTCAGATAGGACTAGTGTCAGGTAGACTGGGCTTTAGTCCCTCCTGCGCCGAGCTGGGGAGTGGCCCGAGCCCCGCCCTGAGCCACCTTACAGGGGACAGGTGTCCCTTGGGGTCCCGGTGCCACCAGGGCCACCCTGCGGCCCCCGGGGCTGCCCCAGCGCTCGGAGAAACCACGGCCACAACGCATCCGCTGCCTTCCTGCTGCCAGGGACGGCCCTCGGGGTGGGCAGGGCCTGGCTTTGTCACTGGGGGCCTCGGTAGGCAGGGCAGGGGGTCAGGGAAGGGCTGTAGCTGCCGCCGGCCTCCCCGAGCGCCAGGCCTGACTCTGCTCTGCCCCCTCCCACCCCCGCCACGCCACGCTTGTTCTGGGGACGGACCTGCCGCCGTCCCCTTCCTCCTCCCCACCCCTGCCCTTCTCCCTGCCTCTTCCTCCCCACCTGAACCCGGTCAGCCCCCCCTCCCGCCTCCCCGGCAGCTTCTCCCGCCGCTCTGCACCCGGGGGAAGCCCCCGCGCCCGGCCGCTCTGCGGACCCCCGGGGCGGGAGCCGGCCGCCTTCCCCGTTAGAGCAGTGAGGAGCAGGCTTCCCACGGCCACGCATCTCTTCCCTCCCCTTGCCCCTCTTCTCCCCCTCTCCTTCTCTCCGCCCCCCGTCCCCGGCCCAGGCCGCAGCAGCCGCCCGGGCCCCTCCCGTGGGCCTTGCGCTCTCTGTCCTCGCAGCTCAGAGTCGTGCCTAGAGCAGGGCGAGCCCTCGATCAGCACTGAGCTAATGTGGATGTTGAGTTTGGTGTTAGCGAAAGGTTTCGGATTGACAGCCCTGGAGACTGAAGTCCTCTAATTTATCCACAGGACAGGTACAGCAGCGGCAGTGCGAGCTACCCCCACACCGCCCCATCCATGTGCCTCAACTCTGACTTGGAGGGACCACCTCAGGAGGTGAGAGGGGAGTTCAGTCTCCACGGCCCGTTCAATCCTTGGCCTCTCTGAGACTGCCAACAAGGGTGGCATCCCTGTCCCCGTCCCCCAAAACCGACAACGGTGGCTTTTTGTGCTGTGGACTCCTGTCCACTGGGAACTGGACTCTGAGCCCACCAACCTCTCCTCACGCAGGCCACCCGGCAGCCACTGCATGGCAACGAACTTGGGCCAATTCCAGCCTGGGCTGCAGTTCTTCCGGTGACCTGGAAGTGAGGCTGTGTACCCCCCTCTCCCCCTCCTCTCCCACCCGCCCCCACCTGCCCGGCCCCCCCAGACCTCCCCAAACCTTAGCCAGCCAGGCCCCAGCCAGTGCCTCACCCTTCCTGGGTAGCTTCAGGAGGAATCTGAAGTGTGTGGCTGTCCCCTGTAACCTCGGGGACACAGAGTTGTGGCAGGTCAGGCCCTCGCCTCGTTCCCCTCCGAGCACTGGGCCGTGTCGAGCAGTGGTAGCCAGCGCCAGCACTGACCTGTAGCTTGCCCGGCGACGTTGTCCTAGGCGTGTGGAGTGACGAGAGGACTCGGAACGGGGCAAAACCTTTTTTTGGGGTGGGAGGGGAGGCGGGGGAGCTGCCGGGCCGGGGCAGAGAGGGGCCAGGAGCAGCAGCAGGGCCGGCGGGGGCGTTGGAGCCTCGCTGCCTGCGCGGGGCGCAGGGATAGCAGCATTGTCGGACTCACCACACCATAACATCTTCATCAAGATCCCAGCCGTTCTCTTGTCGGTTTTTTTTTTTTGGTTCTTTTTATTTTTTCTTTTCCTTTTTTTATTTTTTTTTTCTCCTTTTTTTTTAATTTTTTTTTCTAAATTTTTCTTATTTTTTTGTCTGCCACCTTTTTTTTGGGGGGGGGATGGCACGGATTCTGCCCACCCCCTCCCCGTAGCCGCCACGTCAGGCCAATTCGAGTAACCGCCAGCCTAGAAACTGCTTGTGACAGCATTTATCCGTCCCCGCCTCTCCTGCCCCACTTCCCTCGCCCCGGAGAACTCTCCACCTTGGCTCTCTGACTTCCTGGCTAGTTGAAATCTGTCTGTCCCTGGGTGGCTGTCCGATGGTTGTTAATAGGACTGTTTTCCTCCTTTTGTAGGCCTATACCATTCAAGGACAGTATGCCATTCCACAGCCAGATGTAAGTTTTTATTTACAACTTCTTGTCTTGAAATCCACCCTTTTCCTCCCCCACCTTCCAAAAATTTTCTCCGTGCTTTCTCCGCTCGAGCTGGCTCAGCTTGGGGCTGAACACTCGATCTGATCTGAGCTCCCCAGCACCTCCCCCCCAAAAAAAAAACCAAAACTCGCCCCCCCTCAGCTGGCCCTCCTGCAGCCAGCTTCAGCCAGCCTCAGATCTCTCCTTGGATCCTCCCCCACCTCCTCTCTGACACTTCCCTCCTCCTTATTATATTTTTTTTCCAAACCCACCTCTCCCTGGCTTGGCATTTCACACCAGCTCTGGCTTTTCCTTTGCCCCCCCTCAATTCGGCACGAGTCCCCCCCCCAGCCAGCACACGGTGGCTCGGTCACGGTGGCTCTCCCGGGGCAGGGGACAGCTGGCCCGGCTCTCAGGGCGCAGGTGGCAGTCGGGGAGGGGGGTTGGCCCCGGCCCAGCCCGGGAGCGGAGGGACCATCCCGGCAGCGGCCGGCGCTGTCGGACACCTCCATCCTCTGGCACCCATCCTCATCCCGTAGGGGCCGGTCTGTCTCTGCTCCTGGCGCCCGTAGGGCAGCGAGGGGGCTGCGAGGAGGCCGGGCTGGCACGGCTCGGCACGGCTCAGCTCCGTGCCCGCTCCCCGCCGCGCCGCCCGCACCTGCTCCCTCCTCCCGCTCCTCTCTGCTTCTGTTCTGCGCTCCTCCAGCCCCTGCTGCACCCAGGGGGGTGGGCACAGCCCCCAGCCCCCGTGCAGGGGCCGGGGCAGGTGGAGGGGCTGGGGGGCGGCGGGGCCGGGGCCGTGTCCGGGCGGGTGCGCGTGGCCAGTGCTGGCCCCCGGCCCCGGGAAATGGCTAACGCCAGCCTCTCTCTCTCTCTCTTTCTCTTCCTCCCTCTCTCCCTCTCCCTCCTCTAGCTGACCAAGCTGCACCAGTTGGCAATGCAACAGTCACACTTTCCAATGTCTCATGGCAACACTGGATTCAGTGGTATGGAAACTCCTTCTCTCCTGCGCGGGGGCCGTGCTCACAGAACCCCAAACCCAAACATTGCCCCGGGCCCGGCCAGGTGACCTCTGCTGCTGTGACTGTGTGGGGCCCAGGGGCAGGGCCTCCCTCCCTCGCTCCATCCACGCTGCCTCCCTCGTGCCCCCCGTCCTGGCAGCTGTGCCAGCGCTCTGGAGACCCGCAGCGCCCGCTCTCCCCTCGGCTGCTCCAGCCCTAAAGCTGGGCTGCTGACTTGTACCAAATTCGCTCTAGATCTGCTAACGTGGCTTTAAAAAACAAAAAAAACGAACAGCCTAAAAAAAGAAAGAAAAAAAATCACCCATTTGGGGCTCTCAACTTGAGACAGCCAAACTCATTGTGACTTGTATCTTAACAGGCGTTGACTCCAGCTCTCCAGAGGTGAAAGGCTATTGGGGTAATGATGCAAACACACGATCTGTAGTTACTCTGTTGTGTACTAATGCTGCCCGGGGTCTCGTTCTCCCTGATAGATGCTGCCCGGATCGGGGGGAAAGGGGGTTGAGGGGCGCCCCAGAAGGGCTGGAGGTGCAGCCTGGCTGGGCCCTGCAGCACGGCTGGGCAGTGCAGAGCAGCAGGACTGGGTGGAAGCTCGGCTGTCCCAGCGAGCTGTGGGCCCTGAGCTTTAATCCCCAGCCCAAAAAAACACTCAGAGGGGGGCAGCCCCCGGCCCAGGAGGAGCTGGAGCTGCCCAGGAGTGGGGGGACAGCACCGGGTGTCACCTGCTGTGTCCCCCTGCCACAGCCCCGCTGCGGGGCCTCGTCCCTCTCGCAGGGACCAAGCTGAGAAGGGGGAAAAGTGGAAAAATGTCTTTAAACTGCCCCAGACACATGAGCTCAGCCCTGTGTGGGGTGTGAGCAGCCTCCCAGTGCCCGCTGGCGTAGCACAGCCCTGGGCTGCAGGGAGGAGGAGGATGAGGAGGTACAGGAGGGGTACTGGTACTGATACTGGTACTGGTGCCGTAGCCTTTGGAAGCCAGACCCACAGTGGGAGCAGAGCTGAGTGCCCGGCTGGAGCCCCCCAGTGCCAGCCCCCTGCTCTGGGACTGTCCCACCCTGATGGAGGGAGAGCTGCAGGGGGAGTGAGGAGAGGGGAGCAGGGCTGGGGGCAGCGGGGTTCAGAGTGCCCTCCCCGCCTGCTGAGCCCTCCCTGCTGCTCGGAGCCCTCCAGGCAGCCAGATCCTGACCCTGACCCTGAGCCTGGCAGCACTTGGGGTGCTGCACCCCCCAGCTGCCCCCCACCCTCACCTGGGCCCCCTCTCTCTGTCTCCAAGCAGGTTTGGATGCCTCTGCCCAAACCACCTCCCATGAACTCACCATTCCAAATGATGTGAGTATCCCTGGGGCTTTGGGATGGGGGTCCCCAGGGTCTGCCCCTCTCTCAGGGGCTGTGGGGTCACTGTCCTTGCCTTTGAGGCCGTGGTGGGCTCGTGGCTGCACCCCAAACCATTCCCTTGGGCCACTCTGGCTGCCACCATGTCCCCTGTCCCTATTCCAGTGATCTTTAAGGCAAAAAAACCTCCTTTTCCAGCTCCTTAACACCCCACTCCGAGGAATCCATCCTCATGGAGCTGTTCAGGTTGGGGAAGGCCTTTAAGGCCACCAAGTCCAACTGTGCCCCCACCACTGACCCGTGTCCCCGAGGGCCACATGGGCCCATTTTGGCACCTGCAAGGGCGTGTCCTCCCCTGCAGGAGTTGCCGCAGTCCCGGGCGGGGCGGGGCAGGCTGAGGCCGAGCCCGGCTCACCGTGTTTCCTCCCTCCTTCCCTCCCCAGCTGATTGGCTGCATCATCGGGCGTCAGGGCGCCAAGATCAACGAGATCCGCCAGATGTCCGGGGCTCAGATCAAGATTGCCAACCCCGTGGAAGGCTCTACTGACAGGCAGGTGACCATAACTGGATCTGCAGCGAGCATCAGCCTGGCCCAGTATCTAATCAATGTCAGGTGAGTCCCCGAGCCCCCCGGGTGCCCCGCATGGGGGGAAGGGTTTCCTCTCCTCTGTCCCTGTCCCCTCCCGAGCCTGCTGTCCCCTTCCCCGCTGCCTCCAGGAATGCTGCAGGGTGAGGAGGGGGCTGGGGGGAGCCTGGCACTGCAGAGCCTCTGCTGTGCCCCCCGAGGGGTGGCAGGAGGGGCTGCCCAGCCTCCCGTGGGACGCTGCCATCCCAGAGCTGCTGGCATGGCTGGGGCTGCCCCCGAGGTGTCCCTGTGTCCCCTGATCCGTGTCTGAGCGGGGCTGGGGGTCCCTGGGCCGTGTCCCTGTTCCCACACAGCAGCAGCTGCTGGTGGCTGTCTCTGGATCCTGGCTCCCTTCTGGCGCTCGGGGGATCCCCTGGGGGGTGTGGGGGTCCCGTGTGCAGCTGGGCCAGGCCCGGCAGCACCATCCCTCTCCTCCCCTCCCCTCCCTCCCTCCCTCCCTCCCTGCTCCTTCCCTCCCTCCTCCTCCTCCCCCAGCTCGGCTCCTGCGCCGTTTTCGCTGTTTGTCCTGTGCTTTTTTTTCGCATTTTGTGCTGTTCCTTCCCTCCCACCCACACCCGTGTTTTTTTTTCTTTTTTTTTTTTCTTTTTTTCTTTTTTTTTTTTTCTTTTTTTTTTTTTTTTGTTGTTGTTTTCCTTTTTTCCTCTGTTACAGTTTAGAAAGCGCTAAACCCTCCTCCCAGGCAGCCTCCGTCACGATCCCTGACCACCTCAGCATCAACCTCTCTCAACCCTCCACCCCTTCTTCTTCTTCCTCCTCCACCACCACCCCCTCGCTCGCCACCGCGGGGGCCTCCGACGCGCCCTCCAGCCTCCCCAACCCTCTTCCGACCGCCCCTTGTGTCTCCAGTCTGCTTGGCATGAAACCTGTCCCTCTCCTGGCGCTAAATGTCGTGTCTGCGGCCAAAGGCGCCGCGGCGCCCGCCGTGCCCTGTGTCACTAACAAACTCAAAGCCGAGAAGCAAAGGTTTTCCCCGTACTGAGGCTGCTCCAGGGGCTGCCAGCACCGGGACCCCGCAGAGGAGACTTGGAACAACCTTTTTTAGTTCTTTTTTTTCTCTATTTTTTCCTCTTTTTTTTTTTTTTATTTTATTATTTTTGATTTTTTTTTTCAGATTTTTCCTTTTTTTACTGGGCTCGTGCTGCCCTGCCAGCAGCAGAGCTTTTCTTGCCGGCCGAGAGACTGTGTCCCTCTGTCCTGTGACCAGTCACAATTCCTTCTCTGCCTGCCTCTGGCTGTTGCTTGTTAACATTTTTATAATTTTTTTTCCATTTCTCCTCATTTTCCCTTTTTTTTGTTTTTTTTTTTTTTTTTGGAGTAGTTTGGGCACAGTTGTGGGGTTTGGGGTGGGATAGGGGGTGGAGGGAGGGGAAGGGACTCTGTGACTTTTTATTTTTTTTTTTTTTTTTCTGGGGGAGGGGGAATTGCATCCCCGGTGCCCTGGGGTCTCACCTGTCCTCTCTTACCTGTCTGTACCTGTAATAAAGTTGCCACGGTGAGAACGTGCTCTGGTAGATGTGTGCCGCAGCGGGCCCAGCCCGGGGGTCCCTCTGCCTGGGGGGGCTCCCCCCACCCACAGCCCCCGGTGACAGCGAGGGCCGGCCCTGGGGGGGTGGGCTGCCCTGCCCCGGGGGTCCCTGCTGGCCCAGGGCCCCTCTGCAGTGTCTGTCTGTGCCCTGCGCCCCCCGGGGGGGCCCTGCCCTGCTGGAGGTGCCCCCCCTTTCCCTGCGCTCCCCCTCCTCTGCTGCCTCCTCCCCACCCCCCTGGGGGCATCCCGGGGGTCTCCCCCTCTCCACACCCTCAGAGCAGAGCCCCCCACGCTCAGCCCAACCCCCCCAGCGCCATTCCAGGCCGGGGGGGCTCCCCCTTTCCTGGCTGCTTGTGCAGAGCCCCCAGACCCCTCCCGAGGGGGGTCCCCACGGCGGGGCCCCTCCCTGCCCGCCTGCCGAGGCTGCCGCTGCCCTCTCGGTGCTGGGGGGTCCCTCTGACGCCCTTTTCTCGTTGCAGGCTCTCCTCGGAGACCGGGGGCATGGGCAGCAGTTAGGGGGTCCCGGACCCCCCGCCTCGCCATCCATCTGCGGCCCCTTAGCACCGACCCAGGTTTTAAACTAGTTTGTACATTTTCGGTTCCTCCAGCCTCGCGCCACTCACCAGGTTCAGTTTGTTTCAGAAAAAAAAAAAAAAAAAAAATTTTTTTTTTTTTTTGTTTTTTTGTTTTTGTTTTTTTGTTTTTGTTCTGTTTTTCGGGGTTACATTTTTTTTTTTTTCCTCTCAAATTAAAAGCGTTTTAATTCCTTCGTTCAGCTCGTAAAATTGCTGAACCCCAAATCTTAGTTTTATAAAGCTTCTCTCTCCTCTCCCCAGCCCCCAGCACCTTCTCCCCTCCTCTCCCCGTTTTTTCGGCTCATGAAGTTTCTGTTTTTGTCATGAGATGTAAGAGTGGAAGAAAAACGAAAAAAAAGCAAAAAAAAAAAACATTTCAGTTTAGTTCTGTAACGTCAGGAAATTTTTCAAAAAAAAACTGAATAAAAAGATGGACTGGAGCTTTTCCTTGTGAATAGAACCTGCAGGATATTTTGGTTAATGGATCTGCCTGTCTCAGTCTTTATTTGAACCCCCCTGGCTGCTCCCAGTGCTCCCAGTTTGCTTCTGGAGAGGGAGGAACCATCCCAGCTGGTGTTGGGGATCCTTCCAGGGGCTGGAGAACCAACCCAGTGCTCCCAGTATGGCCCAGCTGGGTCCCACTGGAATGGGATGAGCCCATTCCCCCACGGGGGCAGGAGCTTTGGCCCCTCTGAGGAATTTTTGGGGGATCTTTCCCATTTCCCCCCAAACTGGTTTTCAATGGGAACCTGCTGTTGGTTCTGTTCCCTCTCTGCTCTCCCCGCTGGGACCCCCGGGGGTGACACGGCCCCCACACCCCCCCCCCCCCGTCCCTGGTGCTGCCCCCACCCCTCCCAGTGCCACCAGTAAGGAAGGGGAGGCTCGGCCCCTCAGCTCCTCCCCACTATCAGTGTCAGTTTGGGGTGTTTGTGGGACCCCCACACACAAAGGAGGCCCAGAGCCCCCCAAGAGCAGCAGCAGTAGAGAGCAATAGATATTTATATAAATATTTGGGGCTGTACAAGTGGGGGAGTGCAGGGGGGAGTGGGGGGCGCACAGGTCACAGGCCCGGGGGGGCTGTGGGCCGGGGGGGCCCCTCGCCGCTGCCTGAGTGATCCAGCTCTGCACTGTCACAGTCCGAGTCCTCGGAGACCTGGGGACACGGGGGGGACACGAATGTCGGGGGGGGGACACGCCCGGCCACCCTGGGGATGGGGGTGGGGGCCATGGGACCCCCTTTCTCTCTGCCGACCACCCCAAAACCATGAGGGCCGTTCCTGGAGGGCTCAGGGGAATCTCCTCCCCTCTGCCAACCCCACCCGGGGGGCTCAGAGACCCCCACCCACCCACCCCATGAGGACCAGTCTGGGGGGGCTCAGAGACCCCCTTCCCTTTGCCAACCCCATCTGGGGGACTCAGAGACCCCCCCAAACCCGTGCGGACCATTCGTGGGGCCTCCTCCCAATCTGGGGGGCTCAGAGACGCCCACCCACCCCATGAGGACCAGTCTGGGGGATCCATTCCCTTTGCCAACCCCACCCGGGGGGCTCAGAGACCCCCCCCTCCCCGAAATCCATGGCGACCATTCCTGGGGGCCCCCATTCCCTCCCCGCCCATCTGGGGGGCTCAGAGGACCCTCCCTCACCGCCGTGGCCCCCCCTGGGGATCACCTTGGTGGGGCTGAGCCCCCCGTGCCGGCGGCCGGGCCCCTCGGGGGGGGCCGCGTCCAGCGGGATCTCGGAGCCCTGGGACAGCAGATCCTCGGAGCGGTCATCGGGGCGCTCGTCCGTGTTGGTGCTGCCCACGTCGGGGGTCGCGCTGTGCGACGGCTCGCTCGTGTGACCCTCGTCGCCGTCGCCGTCCGAGAAGTTCTCCGAGCTGAAGGTGGACAGCGACTGGCGCTTGCTCATCCCCGGGGGCCACCTGGCGAGGGGCGAGGGGGGCCCGGCGTGAGGTGGTTTGGGGAGGGGGGGTCCGGACACCCCCGGACCCTCCCGGTGTCCCCGGGCCCGCGGGGGGCGCACCCACCTCTGCCGCAGCGGCAGCTCCACCTCGCTGTCCACTTCGCCCTCCTCCTCCTCCGACGAGACCCCCCGTTTCTGGGGCACACGGTGGGGGGGTGTTGGGGTCCTCCTGGTGCCCCTCGGGAACCACCCTCGGTCCCGCCCCGCGGGGGAGACGCGGCTCCTGACGCCCCCTCCCCAAGCCCCTCCCCGGGCGGAATCCATCCCCCCTCCCCCCGGGGGCTCCCCCCGTGTCCCCCCGCCGCCCCCAGAGGGTCCGTGGGTCTGGGGTCTCACCTGCCCGCGGGTGACGGCCGCCCGGTACAGCAGAGCCGCGGGGGTCAGGTGCTGCCCGGCGCCCCCTTTGCCCCCCCGGCCGGCGCCGCTCTCCCGCTCGGGCTCCCCGGGAGTGGGGGGCTGCGGCGGGGGGGACCCTTGGGTGCCCGTCGCCCCCTCGGGTCCCACATCAGGTACCGCGGCCGGGGGGGCCCCCGCGGCCTCCAGGGTGCCCCCGAGGATGTCGGGGCTGGCGGCGGTGGCCGGGGGTCCCCGGGGGGTTCCGGCCTCGGGCCCCGGCTCCCCGCAGCCCCCCCGGGGTCCCGCCTTGCGGTGGCGCCCCTTGGCCCGGCGGCTGCGCCCGGGGGACGGGGGGCCCTTGGGACACCCCGGCAGCGCCACCTGCGCCATGGCCGCGTCCAGCTTGGGCAGCAGCACCTCCGGCTTCAGGATGTCGGGGCTGCGCAGGGGAGCGACGCGGGAAGGGCTGTGGATGGCGATCCCGGCACCGGGGGGGCCCCTGGGGTATCCAAAGAACCCCCCGCCCTCCAAGGGACACCGGCGTCCGCAGCCCCAGAACTCCCCCAAGCACCCCAAACCCCCACTCTGCGGACCCCAAACATTTCCCCCTTCAAGAATCCATACACCCCCAGTCCCTTCAACGACCCCAAACCCAGAACCCCAAATTTCTGCACACCCAGAGCATCTCCCCCGTCCCTGAAGAGCCCCGACACCCCCACCCCGCCCCCTAAACGACCCCCCAACCGCGTCCCCTCAACCCAAACCCCAGCTCCCCCGTTTCCCCCCATGTCCCCCCACCCCACGGTGCCCCCCAGGCCCCCAGCCCCGCTCACCGCTTGCCGTGGGGCGAGAGCTTCTGGGGCACGTTGCGCTTCTTGATGAGGGTCTCGACGGCGTTGCCGTGCAGGAGCCCCCGCGGCACCCGCGGCTTGAAGAGCCCGGGGTAGCGCTTCTCCAGCGCCTGCTCCCGCCTGCCACGGGCCACGCGTGGGCACCCGCGCCCCCCGCCCGCGGCAAGCGGGGCCTGGGGAGCGCCCGGGGCCGGGGGAGCGGCCACGGGTGGACAAAGGACTGGCCACGGCCGGGAGTGACCGTGGGATGGCACAGGGCGTGCTGGGGGTGCTGTTTGGGGGTTCATTCGGGGGTTTTTTGGGGGGCTGCCCACCCACCTGAGCAGCTCCTTCTCCTTGAGCTCCAGCTGCAGCATGAGCGCGCTCAGCTCCATGTAGAGGTTGTTGGCTCGCTCCAGTTTCCGCTCGTAGTGCTCCCGGATGTCCAGCGCGTGCCTGGGGACACGCGTGGCGTCAGCGCGCGGGGCCGGGGGACACCGGCCGGGGGGCAGGGACAGGGATGTCCCTGTGCCCCACCGCCCCCAGCGCTCCCAGTGCTCCCAGTGCTCCCAGTGCTCCCAGCACGGCCCCACCGCAGCTCCTCGCGCCGGCGGTTGATCAGCTCCTCCTCCAGCCGGTGCAGACACGTCCCCTCCGACTTGATCTTCTCGAAGTGCAGCTTCACCTCCTCCCGCCACTCGGCCTGCGGCAGGACAGCGCTGTCACTGCGCCCTGTCCCCTGTCCCTGCCCCCTGTCCCTGTCCCCTGTCCCTGTCCCCTGTCCCCTGTCCCTGCCCCCTGTCCCTGTCCCCTGTCCCTGTCCCCTGTCCCTTGTCCCATGTCCCTGTCCCCTGTCCCCTGTCCCTGTCCCCTGTCCCTGTCCCCTGTCACTGCCCCTGCCACTGTCCCCTGTCCCTGCCCCCTGTCACTGTCCCCTGTCCCTGTCCCTGTCCCCTGTCACTGTCCCCTGTCACTGCCCATTGTCACTGTCCCCTGTCCCTGCCCCTGTCCCTGTCCCCTGTCCCTGCCCCCTGTCACTGCCCATTGTCACTGCCCATTATCACTGTCCCCTGTCCCTGTCCCCTGTCACTGTCCCCTGTCACTGTCCCCTGTCCCTGTCCCCTGTCCCTGCCCCTGTCACTGTCCATTGTCACTGCCCCCTGTCCCTGTCCCCTGTCACTGTCCCCTGTCCCTGCCCCCTGTCACTGCCCCCTGTCCCTGCCCGTTGTCTCTGTTCCCTGTCACTGCCCCCTGTCACTGTCCCCTGTCATTGTCCAGCTCCGGCCACCCCGGGCACTGTGGGCACTGCCCCCTGCAGTCACTGGGTGCTGGCCCCTGTGTTACTGGGGGCACTGGGGGCGCTGGGCTCGGGGTACCTGGGATTTGAAGTATGTCTCCTGGGGGGTGGACAGCACATCGGCCGAGGCGATGTCCAGGTGCAGCAGGATCTGGCGGAAGGACGGCCGGTTCCGGGGCTTGCTGTTCCTGGGGGGAGGACACGGCCCTGAGGGGGCTGGGGGGTCCTGGAGGGGCTGGGAGGGGTCTGGGGGGTTCTGGGGCAGGCTGGGAGGGCTGGGGGTCCAGCAGGTTTTGGGGAGCAGTGGCAGAGAAGGGTGCACAGGACACACGGGGGGCACCAGGGGACCCCCCTGCCCTGCCCTGAGTCCCTCGTGCTGCCCCACGGCCCCATCTGTGGTGGGGTCCCCTGTGCCACAGGGCCCACAGAGCGTCCCCAGGGTGTCCCAGGCTGTCCCCAGGGTGTCTCAGGCTGTCCCCAGGCTGTCCTAGGCTGTCCCAGGCTGTCCCCAGGCTGTCCCCAGGGTGTCCCAGGCTGTCCCAGGCTGTCCCCAGGTATCCCCAGGCTGTCCCCAGGGTGTCCTCAGGCTGTCCCAGGCTGTCCCAGGCTGTCCCCAGGGTGTCCTCAGGCTGTCCCAGGCTGTCCCCAGGCTGCCCTCAGGCTGTCCCCAGGCTGTCCCAGGCTGTCCCAGGCTGTCTCCAGGGTGTCCCAGGCTGTCCCCAGGCTGTCCCCAGGCTGCCCTCAGGCTATCCCCAGGCTGTCCCAGGCTGTCTCCAGGGTGTCCCAGGCTGTCCAAGGCTGTCCCCAGGCTGTCCCCAGGCTGTGCCCAGGCTGTCCCAGGCTGTCCCCAGGCTGTCCCCAGGCTGTCCCCAGGCAGTTCCCAGGCTGTTCCCAGGCTGTCCCCAGGGTGTCCCAGGCTGTCCAAGGCTGTCCCCAGGCTGTTCCCAGGCTGTCCCCAGGCTGTCCCCGTGGCCACTCACCAGCACTGGCGCAGCAGCACCTTGAAGCCGTCGGGGCAGCTGGAGGGGACGGGCAGGTGGAGGCTGTTGCTGCCCACGCCCCAGATGATGGCAGAGGAGTCCACGTCCTTGTAGGGGATCTCGCCCGTCAGCAGCTCCCACAGCACCACCCCGAAGGACCTGAGGGCACCCACGGCCTGTCACCCACAGCCTCCTGCTGTCCCCTCACCGCCACCCGCTCTGCTGTCCCCGTGTCCCCCGCTCCCCCGGCCCTGCAACGTCACTCCCAGTGTCCCCAGTATCCCCAGTGCCCTCCACGTCCTTGGCATCCCCACAATGTCTCCTGTCCCCACTGCCTGCCCCGCTGTGTCCCCAGTGCCACCACAGCTGTCCCCAGTGCCACCACAGCTGTCCCCAGTGCATCCACAGCTATCCCCAGTGCCACCACAGCTGTCCCCAATGCCACCACAGCTGTCCAGTGCATCCACAGCTATCCCCAGTGTCCCCACAGCTGTCCCCAGTGCATCCACAGCTATCCCCAGTGCCACCACAGCTGTCCCCAGTGTCCCCACAGATGTCCCCAGTGCCACACCTGTCCCCAGTGTCCCCACAGCTGTCCCCAGTGCCACCACAGCTGTCCCCAGTGTCCCCACAGATGTCCCCAGTGCCACACCTGTCCCCAGTGCCAGCACAGCTGTCCCCAGTGCCCCCCACAGCTGTCCCCAGTGTCCCCAGAGCTGTCCCCAGTGTCCCCACAGCTGTCCCCAGTGCCACCACAGCTGTCCCCAGTGTCCCCACAGCTGTCCCCACAGCTGTCCCCAGTGCATCCACAGCTGTCCCCAGTGTCCCCATAGCTGTCCCCAGTGTCCCCAGAGCTGTCCCCAGTGTCCCCAGAGCTGTCCTCACCAGATGTCCACCTTCTCGGACACGGGCTCGTTGCGGATCACCTCGGGCGCCATCCAGGCCACGGTGCCGGCGAACGACATCTTGGTGCTCTTGTCGATGAGCTCCTTGGAGGTGCCGAAGTCCGAGATCTTCACCACGTCGTCGTAGGTGATGAGCATGCTGGGGACACACGCTCAGTGCCACGCCAGGGACACGCCAGGGACACGCCAAGGACACGCCAAGGACACGCCAGGGACATGCCAAGGACACGACAGTGACACGCCAGGGACACACCAGTGCCACGCCAAGGACATGCCAAGGATATGCCAAGGACACACCAAGGACACGCCAGTGACACACCAATGACACGGGCACAGCAGCGCCGCAGGCATGCAACTGCTGTGAGCACCATCGGGACAGGGACAGGGACAGGGACAGGGACAGGGACAGGGACAGGGACAGGACAGTGGACAGCACGGACACTGCGTGGGACAGCAGCAACATGGGGCAATGCCAACATGGCCATGGCACCAACATGGGACACCAGTATGGCCATGGCACTGCCATGGGACACCAGTATGGCCATGGCACTGCCATGGGACACCACCATGGATGTGGCACTGCCATGGGACACCAGTATGGCCATGGCACTGCCATGGGACACCACCATGGACGTGGCACTGCCATGGGACACCAGTATGGCCATGGCACTGCCATGGGACACCAGTATGGCCATGGCACTGCCAAGGGACACCACCATGGACGTGGCACTGCCATGGGACACCAGTATGGCCATGGCACTGCCATGGGACACCGCCATGGACATGGGACACCATGGCACGAGTGTGCTCCTGTGGGGGGGACCACCACGAGCACAGCTTGGCCACCACCACGACCACGGCACTGCCACTGTCACAAAGCCACCAGGAGCGGCAGCGCCACGGTGACACAGCTCAGGGACACCGGCAGGGACACCCCGGCCCGGCCCGGCACGGCACCCGCCCCACGGTGTCCCCACGCCCGGGGGGCCCCGAGCCCCGTCCCCGCTCACTTGGGCGACTTGAGGTCGCGGTGGATGATCTTGTGCAGGTGCAGGTAGTTCATGCCGCCGGCGATGCCCATGGACCAGTCCACCAGCAGGGACGGCGTGACCTTGCGGCCGGCGCGCAGCACCTCGTAGAGCTGGCCCTGGGCGCAGAACTCCATGATGATGCAGTAACAGGGGGCCTGGGTGCACACGCCCCTGCGGGCACAGCGCCACCTCAGCGCCCGCCGGGGCCACCGGGGCCACCGGGGCCACCGGGGCCACCGCTCCGGCCAGCACACCCAGGGCGTCCCGCCCGCCTCGGGCCGTGCCATGCCGGGGTCCCCACGCCCGCGGCGTGCCCGTGACCTCCGTGGCTGTGCCCAGGCTGTGCCCATGCCGTGTCCATTCCGTGTCCGTCCTGCGTCCGTGCCATGTGCATTCCATGTCCATGCTGCGTCCATGCCATGTGCATTCCATGTGCGTGCTGTGCCCATCCAGTGCCCATCCAGTGTCCATCCAGCGTCCATGCCGTCTCCATGCCATGCCAATGCTGTGTCCATGCTGTGCTCATGCCATTTCCATGCTGTGTCCATTCCATGCACATTCCATGTCCATGCCATGTCCATCCCCATGCTGTGTCCGTGTTCCAGCATGCTCCATGCACCACGCCATGCCCATGCCCCATTCCTGCAGTGTCCCTGTGCCCATGCTGTCCCCATGTCCGTGCTGTCCCCATGTCCATGGTGTCCCCATTCCTGCAGTGTCCCCGTGCCCATGCTGTCCCTGTGCCCATGGTGTCCCCATTCCTGCAGTGTCCCCATGTCCGTGCTGTCCCCATGTCCGTGGTGTCCCCATTCCTGCAGTGTCCCCGCGCCCATGCTGTCCCCATGTCCGTGGTGTCCCCATTCCTGCAGTGTCCCCGTGCCCATGCTGTCCCCATGTCCGTGCTGTCCCCATGTCCGTGGTGTCCCCATTCCTGCAGTGTCCCCATGTCCGTGCTGTCCCCATGTCCGTGGTGTCCCCATTCCTGCAGTGTCCCCGCGCCCATGCTGTCCCCATGTCCGTGGTGTCCCCATTCCTGCAGTGTCCCCGTGCCCATGCTGTTCCCATGTCCGTGCTGTCCCCATGTCCGTGGTGTCCCCATTCCTGCAGTGTCCCCGTGCCCATGCTGTCCCCGTGCCCATGCTGTCCCCACGTCCGTGGTGTCCCCATTCCTGCAGTGTCCCCGTGCTGTCCCCAACCCCGCGGTGTCCCCGTCGGTGCCAGCAGCCCCCCACTCACTTGAAGGTGATGATGTTGGGGTGCTTGAGCTTGCGCAGGTGTTTGATGTCGGTCTCCTTCAGGTCCCGCACCTTCTTCACGGCCACCTCCTCGCCGTGGAAGCGGCCCAGGAACACGGCGCCCTGCGCGCCGCTGCCCACCCACTGCAGGTCCAGGATCTCCTCGAACGGCACCTCCCAGGGGTCTGCGGGCAGGGCGGGCATGGCACTGCCCAGAGGGACCCCCGGGCACCCCCAGAATCCACCCAGTGGGACCCCGGGCATCACACCCGCCCGGCGGGACCCCCGGGGCACCCCCGGGCATGGCACCCACCCAGCGGGACCCCCAGGGCACCCCCGGGAACGGCACCAGCACCCCCAGGGCGCCCCCAGCACCCCCATCCCCAAGATGCACCCACACCCCCACACCCCTCCCCTGCCTTCTTCACCCCCTCTTTTACCCCCCACCCCTTCTTTTGCACTTCACCCCCCTCTTTTCTCCTCACGCCCTCCTTTGTCCCTCTCACCCGCCCGTTTACCCCCTTGGACCCTGCTCTGAACCCCCTTTACCCCCCTTCACCCCGATCTCCACCCCCTGTCCCGGTGGCGGTCCCGGTCGCGGTCCCGGTCGCGGTCCCGGTCCCGGTGGCGGTCCCCGCTCACCCTCGGGCGGGTGCTTGTGCTCCGCCGCGTACGCTTTCCCGATCATGGTCCACACGGGCTTCAGGCACCCGAAGAGCCCCTCCAGGAACCCGCCCCCGGCCTGGCAGCGCAGGTGGGCGGCGTCGGCGGCCAGCGGCCCCGCGGCCTCGGGGCCGAGCTCGGCGGGCCGGGGTCCCCCCCGGCGGGGCCAGGCCTCGGGGGGGGCGCTGGGGGCGGGCAGCACATCGCGCAGGACGCACTGGGTGGGGGTCAGCTCCTGCTCGGGGGTCCCGTCCGACGGCAGCGCCAGCGACGGCGACGGGGTGCGGGTCTCGTGCAGGCAGGCCATGGCCGGAGCCTGCGGGGCGAGCGGTCAGCGGGGCGGGCGAGTGGTCAGCGGGACGGGCGAGTGGTCAGCGGGGCGGGCGAGTGGTCAGCGGGGCGGGCGAGTGGTCAGCGGGGCGGGCGAGCGGTCAGCGGGGCGGGCGAGCGGGCAGGGGAACGGGCGAGTGGTCAGTGGGACGGGCGAGCGGGCAGCGGGGCGGGCGAGTGGTCAGCGGGGCGGGCGAGTGGTCAGCGGGGCGGGCGAGTGGTCAGCGGGACGGGCGAGTGGTCAGTGGGACGGGCGAGCGGTCAGTGGGGCGGGCGAGTGGTCAGCGGGACGGGCGAACGGGCAGCGCAGCCCTCGGCACCCGGAATTGGGGGCGAGCCCCCTCCCACACGTGTGACCCCCCCAGGACCCCAGGGCTCCCCGGACTGTGGCCCCTGCACAGAGGTGCGAGCCCCCGGGACCCACGGGAGCCCCAAACTGGCCCGTGACCCCCAGACTCGCCCGTGACCCCCAAACTGGCCCGTGACCCCCAAACTGGCCCGTGACCCCCAGACTCGCCCGTGACCCCCAGACTCGCCCGTGACCCCCCCTCACGCTCGCCCCCCGCTCCCCCCGCTCGCCCCCAAAGCGCCACGGCCGGGTCACCCCCGGGGGAAACTGAGGCACGAGGGGTCCCCGGGGCGGGGGACAGTTGCCATGGCAACAGCGCGGCCGCGATGATGTCATCACTGACATTGTGGGGGGGGGGGGTTGAGTCACGGGGGTGGCGGGGGAGGGGCTGAACGTCACCCCGAGGGACCCGCGGGGGAGGGGGACACGACCCCGCCCCTCCAGGTGTCGCGTGTGTCCCCCCGTGGTGACATCACGTCACTCGGTGACGTCATCGCGGCTGGGGATGGAGCCTCCCCCCCCCCCCCATCGCTCCCCCGGGGAAACTGAGGCAGGAGCGGGGGAGCCGCGCCCGGGGGGGCTCGGGACAAAGCGGGGACGGGGTCGTGTGCGCGACACGCGACAGCGCCGGGCCCGTGTCGCGACAGCGCAGCGTGGGAGGAGGGGAGCGGGAGCGGAACAGCGCCTCCGCCGGCGCGTCATGTCGGGACACGGCGCCCTGTCGCGACATGCGGAGGGTGCGGGGGACGCTGCGTGACGGGGGCAGGGGGCGCGGGGGCAGGGGGGACACACGGACACGCGCCCGAACACGCGGACACGCGCAGTGACGCACGGACACGCGCGGGGACGCGCGCACACGAGCGTGTAAGAGGTCACGAGCGCGCGCGCGGCTGCGGGGGTGCGGGGGGGGGACAAGGGGGGGTCCGCGCGCGTGCACGCGCGTGTGCGGGAGCCCGCGCGCGTCCCCTCCCCCCCTCTCAGCCCCCCCCTCCCCCCCCCTCCCCAATCACACCCGCGGGGGGAGGGGAGGGCGCGGCCCCCCCGGCCCGGGGGCACCGGGGGATGGAGGGGGCCGTGACCCCCCCCCGGTACCGGCCCCGGTACCGGCCCCGCTGCCCCCCCCCCATCCCGGAGCATCCCCGGTGCTGCCCCCGCCCCCCCATCCCCGCGCATCCCCCCCGAGCCGGTGCCGGTACCTGCGGGGGCTCCGGGCCCCGAGCCCGGGAATGCGGGTGATGCCGGGGGGTCCCTGGGGGGTCCCGGTGCCGGGGGGGTCCCGGCGGTGCCGGTGCTGGTGGGGCTGGGCCCGGCGGGCGGGGCCGGTACCGGGGCCGGGGCCGCGGTCGGGGCGAGCGGCGAGAACGGCCCCGCCCGACGGGAACGGCCCCGCCCCGGCCCCGCCCCGCGCACCGGAGAGACCGGCACGGGCACCGGGAGCCCCCCCGGCAGCGCTGCGGGACCCGGTACCGCACCGGGACCCCGATACCGCAGCGGGAACCCCGATACTGCACCAGGAACCCCGATACTGCACCGGGACCCAGATACTGCACCGGGACCCAGATACCGCACCGGGACCCGGTACCGCAGCGGGACCCCGGTACCGCACCGGGAACCCCGATACTGCACCGGGACCCAGATACTGCACCGGGAACCCGGTACCGCAGCGGGAACCCCGATACTGCACCGGGACCCAGATACCGCACCGGGACCCAGATACCGCACCGGGAACCCGGTACCGCAGCGGGACCCAGATACTGCACCGGGACCCAGATACCGCACCGGGAACCCGGTACCGCAGCGGGAACCCGGTACCGCAGCGGGAACCCCCGCACTGGGAACCCCGGGACCGCACCGGGACCGCGGTACCGCACCGGGACCCCGGTACCGCACCGGGAACCCCGATACTGCACCGGGACCCAGATACCGCACCGGGACCCGGTACCGCAGCGGGAACCCGGTACCGCAGCGGGACCCCGGTACCGCACCGGGAACCCCCGCACTGGGAACCCCCGCACTGGGAACCCCGGTACCGAACCGGGACCCCGGTACCGCAGCGGGACCCCCCGCATCGGAGAGACCGGGACCGGGACCCAGATACCGCAGCGAGACCCCTCCCCCGGCACCGGGGACCCGCCTGACAGCGCACCGGGACCCCGAAACGGCACCGGGACCCAAATACCGCATCAGGACCCGTCCCCCGGCACCGGCAGGGTCCGGCACCAGGAACCCCCGCACCGGAGGGACCGGCACTGGCACGGGGACCCCCCGATACCGCACCGGGACCACCCCCGGTACCGGGGAGACCTGCACTGTCACCGGGACCCCCCGATACCGCACCGGGACCTCTCCCGGACCGGCCCCGGCGCTGCCCCAGGACCCCGCCGGTACCGGGGCCGGGACCGCCCGGCCCGAGCGGCACACGGGGCACCGGAGCGATCCCAGCGCTCCCAGTACGGGGGTCCCAGCGATCCCAGTGCTCCCAGTAGGGGTGTCCCTTTCACCCCAGTGATCCCAGGGCTCCCAGTATGAGTGTCCTTTAGATCCCAGTTCTCCCAGTATGGGTGACCTTTCGATCCCAGTACTCCCAGTGCCCCCAATACGGGTCTCCCTCACATCCCAGCGCTCCCAGTCTTATCCCAGCGCTCCCAGTACGGGTGTCCCTCGGTCCCCAGCGCTCCCACTCTGACCAGTGCCACCTCTGCCCCATTGTCCCCATTGTCCCCTCACCCCCTCGGGGGGAAACTGAGGCACGACCCCCATCCTCCAGCACCACGTGACCCCGCTTCCCGCCCCCTCCGCGCTCCCGCCCTCCCCTCGGCGCGGGGGGTTGTGGGAAGCGTAGTCCGCCGGGGCGCGCTGACTGCGGCTGCGCGCGCTGCGGGCCGCGCCGGGCGGACTACAGCTCCCAGCACCCCCCGCGCGGCGCGGCGCTCCCGTGATGCCGCGCGCCCCCTGGCGGCGCGGGCGGCGGCCGGAGCGGCGGGGATGAGCGAGGAGGGGGCGGGCGGGGCCCGGCGGAGCGGCGGCGCCTTCCCCAGGTACCGGCACCCCCGCAGCCCCCCCGCAGCCCCCCAGAGCCCCCCGGCAGCGCCCGCGGCTCCCCCGGCACCGGCACGGCCCCCGCGCGCGGCGGCGGCGGGCAGGGGGAGGGGCGGCCTAGGCCGGGCCCGGGCCCCGGCGGGGGCGGGGGGGGCCGGGGGGGGCGCGGGGCCGTCCCGGTGCGCGGCGGGGAGGGGACGGGGCTGGCCCCGAGCGGGCGGAGGGGCCTTCCCCGTGCCCCCAGTGGCACTGCCACCCCTGTCCCCGTGTCCCCGCGCTGTGTGCCAGTGCCACCCCTGTCCCCGTGCCCCCAAGTGCCACCCGCCCCTGTCCCCGTGTCCCCAAGTGCCACCCGCCCCTGTCCCCGTGTCCCCAAGTGCCACCCATCCCTGTCCCCGTGTCCCTAGTGGCACTGCCATCCCTGTCCCCGTGCCCCCAAGTGCCACCCACCCCTGTCCCCGTGCCCCCAAGTGCCACCCATCCCTGTCCCCGTGCCCCCAAGTGCCACCCACCCCTGTCCCCGTGCCCCCAAGTGCCACCCATCCCTGTCCCTGTGTCCCCAAGTGCCACCCACCCCTGTCCCCGTGTCCCTAGTGACACTGCCAACCCTGTCCCTGTGTCCCCAAGTGCCACCCATGCCTGTCCCCGTGCCCCCAAGTGCCACCCGCCCCTGTCCCCGTGTCCCCAAGTGCCACCCATCTCTGTCCCTGTGCCCCCAAGTGCCACCCACCCCTGTCCCCGTGTCCCCACGCTGTGTGCCAGTGCCACCTCTGTCCCCACACAGCACAGGGGCTCCATCCCTGTCCTTGTGTCACCACGTCACACACAAATGCCACCCCGTGTCCCCACACACCGTGGTAGTGCCACCCGTCCCCGTGTCCCCGTGTCCCTACAGTGCATGGCAGTGCCACCCTTGTGTCCCTGTGTCCCTGCAGTGTGTGGCAGTGTCCCCGTGCTGCTGATACCCCTGTCCCTGCCCCATCCCTGTCCCATCCCTGTCCCTGTCCCATCCCTGTCCCATCCCGGTCCCTGCCGTGTCCCACCCGTGTCCGTGTCACCGCGTGTCCGTGTCGCAGCCTGGAGCAGATGGTGGCCGCCAGCCCCGGCAAGACGCCCATCAGCCTCCTGCAGGAGTATGGGACTCGCTTAGGCCGCACCCCCGGCTACGACCTGCTCAAGGCCGAGGGCCAGGCCCACCAGCCCAACTTCACCTTCCGTGTCACCCTCGGGGACATCAGCTGCACCGGTGGGACCCCGCCCCGGGACCCCCGGGACCCCCACAGCCAGCCTGGGGACCCCCGGGACCCCCACAGCCGGCCTGGGACCCCCGGGACCCCCGGGACCCCCACTGCCAGCCTGGGACCCCCGGGACCCCCACAGCCAGCCTGGGGACCCCTGGGACCCCCACTGCCAGCCTGGGACCCCTGGGACCCCCGGGACCCCCACAGCCAGCCTGGGGACCCCTGGGACCCCCACTGCCAGCCTGGGACCCCTGGGACCCCCACTGCCAGCCTGGGACCCCTGGGACCCCCGGGACCCCCACAGCCAGCCTGGGAACCCCTGGGACCCCCACTGCCAGCCTGGGACCCCTGGGACCCCCGGGACCCCCACAGCCAGCCTGGGACCCCCGGGACCCCCACAGCCAGCCTGGGGACCCCTGGGACCCCCGAGACCCCCACAGCCAGCCTGGGACCCCTGGGACCCCCACAGCCGGCCTGGGGACCCCTGGGACCCCCACAGCCAGCCTGGGACCCCTGGGACCCCCGGGACCCCCACTGCCAGCCTGGGACCCCCACAGCCAGCCTGGGGACCCCCGGGACCCCCACTGCCAGCCTGAGACCCCTGGGACCCCCGGGACCCCCACAGCCAGCCTGGGGACCCCCGGGACCCCCACAGCCAGCCTGGGACCCCTGGGACCCCCGGGACCCCCACAGCCAGCCTGGGACCCCCGGGACCCTTGGGACCCCCCACTGCTACCCTGGGGACCCCACAGCTAACCTGGGGACCCCTGGAACCCCCAGGACCCCCCCAGCCAGCCTGGGACCCCCACTGCTACCCTGAGGAACCCCAGGACCCCCACTGCCAGCCTGGCCCACCCTGGGGGCACCCCCTGCACCAGGGGCACCCCAGAATCCCTCTGGGGGCACCCCCTGCACCGGGGGCACCCCAAACTCCCCCTGGGGGCACCCCCTGCACCGGGGGCACCCCCAACCCCTGTTCCCAGGCTGGGACCCCCCCTTTGCCCCCCGAGGGTCTGCCCCGTGCTTTGGGATGGGGACATGGGGGGAACCTCTGGGATCCCCAAAACCCTGGGTGCTGCTGGGGGGGTCCCCGGGTGTCCCCCCCGTGTCCCTGACCCCGTGTCCCTGACCCCGTGTCCCCCCGTGTCCCCAGGACAGGGTCCCAGCAAGAAGGCGGCGAAGCACAAGGCGGCCGAGGTGGCCCTGAGGCTGCTCAGAGGGGGGGGGGCCATGCTGGAGCCCCTGGAGCACAGGTGGGGGCTGGGGGGCACCGGGGGGCACCCGGGGGGCACCGGGGGGGCACCGGAGGGGCTGGGGGTTCATGGGGGGTGGGGGGCACCCAATTTTGGGGGGTACTGGGGAGGAGTTTGGGGGTACCAAAGGGGTATTTGAGGGGATTTGCTGGGCTCTGATGGGTTTGGGGGGGGCTGGGGAGGTTGTGGGGGTGCCTGGAGGGGGTCTGGGGGTCCCCAAAAGCCCGAGGGGGTGGGGCTGACCCGGCCCCTCCCCCCAGCTCTCCGTTCCCCCCGGAGCCCCCGGCAGAGCCCGGCCCCGCCGCGCCCCCCCCGGCCCCCGCCGCGCCCCCCCCCTCGCCCAGGTAAGGGGGGGCCACCGTGTCCCCACCCCCCGAACCCCCCCCAAACCCCTCTGTGCCCCCCCGGGGGGGCCTGGGCGCCCCCCTGAGCCTGTGCCCCCGCAGGGGCCCCCCCCTGGAGATGAAGGCGCCGGTGTCCCCCCCCCAGGCCGAGTGTAACCCCGTGGGGGCGCTGCAGGTGGGTGACACTGGGGGACACGAGGGGACACTGACCCCCTGCTCTGGGGACCCCCACTCCGGGGACCCCCTGCTTTGGGGACCCCCTGCTCTGGGGACCCCTGCTCTGGGGACCCCCAGCTCTGGGGACCCCCACTCTGGGGACCACTGCTCTGGGGACCCCCCACTCCGGGGACCCCCTGCTCTGGGGACCCCCACTCTGGGGACCCCCTGCTCTGGGGACCCCCTGCTCTAGGGACCCCCACTCTGGGGACCCCCACTCTGGGGACCACTGCTCTGGGGACCCCCCACTCCGGGGACCCCCTGCTCTGGGGACCCCCACTCTGGGGACACCCCGCTCTGGGGCCCCCCTGCTTTGGGGACCCCCTGCTCCGGGGACCCCCCCTCTGGGGACCCCCCGCTCTGGGGACCCCCTGCTCTGGGGACCCCCCACTCCGGGGACCCCCTGCTCTGGGGACCCCTGCTCTGGGGACCCCCTGCTTTGGGGACCCCCTGCTCTGGGGACCCCTGCTCTGGGACCACTGCTCTGGGACCACTGCTCTGGGGACCCCCCACTCTGGGGACCCCCTGCTCCGGGGACCCCCTGCTCTGGGGACCCCCCACTCTGGGGACCCCCTGCTCTGGGGACCCCCCGCTCTGGGGACCCCCACTCTGGGGCCGTGACCTGCCCAGGGTGGGGGGCACGGCCCTGGGGGTGGCCTCACCCTTGAACGGGGGGGACACGATGGCATTGGGGCTCTTCTTCCTTTTGGGGACAGTTACTCCTGTTTTGGGGACAGTTCCCTCCTTTGGGGACAGTTACTCCTGTTTTGGGGACAGTTATCTCCAGTTTGGGGCAGTTACTCCTGTTTTGGGGGCTGCTCCCTCCATTTTGTGCTGCTTATCCCCATTTAGGGACAGTTATTACTTTGGGCTGGTTATCCCTCTTTTGGGGACAGTTACGCCTGTTTTGGGTGTAGTAATCCCCATTTTGGGGCTGTTTATCCCCATTTTGGGGCCGGTTATCCCCGTTTTGGGGCTGTTTATCCCCATTTTGGGGATGTTCATCCCCATTTTTGGGCTGTTTATCCCCATTTTGGGGCCGGTTATCCCCACTTTGGTGCCGGTTATCCCCACTTTGGGGCCGGTTATCCCCAATTTTGGGCTGTTTATCCCCATTTTGGGGCCGGTTATCCCCATTTTGGTGCCGGTTATCCCCACTTTGGTGCCGGTTATCCCCCCTTTGGGGCCGGCTATCCCCGTCCCGGCCCCGCTCGGAGCTCTGACGCCCCGCGGGGCTGTCCCCGCTGTCCCCGCTGTCCCCGCTGTCCCAGGAGCTGGTGGTGCAGAAGGGCTGGCGCCTGCCCGAGTACACGGTGACGCAGGAGTCGGGCCCGGCGCACCGCAAGGAGTTCACCATGACCTGCCGCGTGGAGCGCTTCGTGGAGATCGGTGAGGGGCGGGTGGGGGTCCCGGGGGGCTGGGGCGGGCCCGGGGGGGGGTCCCGGCTCACCCCGCGCCCCCTCCCCAGGCAGCGGCACCTCCAAGAAGCTGGCCAAGCGCAACGCGGCCGCCAAGATGCTGGTGCGGATCCACAACGTGCCCATGGAGCCGCGGGACGGCAGCGAGGCCGAGGGCGAGGAGGACCAGTTCAACATGGTACTGGGGGCACTGGGAGGGCCGCGGGACCCCCGGACCGCCCCCGAACCAGCCCGGGACCACCCCGGGGCCCCCCGGTGTCCCCTCCCTGCTCCCGGGCGCGCTCTGTGCCGCCGTTCCCGCATTCCCGGGGGGGGTCCCGCACGTCGGGACGGTCCCCGAGCCCCCCCGTGCCCCCTCCCCAGACGTGCCCGCGGCTGGAGGGGCTGCGGGGCCGCGCCCCCGGCTGCACCTGGGACTCGCTGCGCAACTCGGCGGGCGAGAAGCTGGGCCAGCTGCGGAGCCGGGGGGCGACCCCCGCGCCGGGCGGGGCCTGCGCGCTGCTGCAGGAGCTCTCGGAGGAGCAGAGCTTCGCCATCAGCTACCTCGACATCGGTGAGCGCGGGGTGAGCGCGGGGTGACCCTGAACCGCCCTGAGCCCGGAGTGACCCCAAACCGCCCTGAGCCCGGGGTGACCCCGCGGCACCCCCAAACCGCCCAGGGCTCACGGTGACCCCACTGTGCCCCCCAGACGCGCTGAGCCTCAGCGGGCTGCACCAGTGCCTGGTGGAGCTCTCCACGCAGCCGACCACCGTGTGCCACGGCGCTGCCCCGTCCCGCGACGGCGCCCGCGCCCAGGCCGCCCGCAACGCGCTGCAGTACCTGCGCATCATGGCCGGGGGCAAGTGACCCCCGCCCGGGGGGCTACTGAGCCCCGCCCGGGGGCCACTGAGCCCCGCCCGGGCCCCGCGGCTCGCTCAGCAGCGCTCGGACCTCGGGACGCGGCGCCCACCCGCGGCCGCCCGGCCTCTGGACGCGGCCACCGCGCTGCCCCCGCTGCGGGTGGATGGACAGACGGACCTCAGGCCCCGGGGTCTCCCTCCCCCCTCCCCGTTCCGGAGGGTCCCCGGTGCCATCGGCCCCCCAGGAATAAAAGCTGGGGGGGTTTGTACTGCCCGTGTCGGCTCTGTTGGGGCTGGGGGCACAAACGGGGCACAGCGAGGGCTCGGGGGGCGTGTGACCGCTTTATTGAGGGAGGGGCGGTCCCGCGGGTGGCTCGGGATAGGCTCGGCTCGGGATGGGCTCAGGGCCGGGCTGGGCTCAGGGCTGGGCTCAGGGCTGGTCTCAGGGCTGGGCTCGGCTCAGGGCTGGTCTCAGGGCCGGGCTCAGGGCCGGGCTGGGCTCAGGGCTGGGCTCAGGGCCGGGCTCAGCGGCGGCGGCCGAAGCGCTGCGGGGTCGCCACGGTCCAGAACGGGGCCAGCGGGGGGTCCCAGCTGCGGGGGCTGAGCCCCCCCTGCGGCCCCCACCCCGAGCTGCCGGGGACAGCACGGTGGATCCCCGCCGGGGACAGCGGGGACAGACAGATGGACAGGGATGGACGGATGGACTGACAGGGGTGGATGGCAATGGGCTGAAGGACACGGACTCTTAATGGGGACCCCATCCCCACACCACTGACCCTTCCCAGGCACCCCAAGACCATCCCTGCCCCCCCACCTCCTGCGCCCCTCCGCTGTCCCCAAACCCCCGAACTCCATCCCTCAGTGCCCCCAGACCGGGACCCCCCAGACCGGGACCCCCCCAGACCGGGACCCCTCCCCGCTCACCTCGGCGGCCGCGGGGGGGTCCCGGAGCAGCGCTCCCAGGGCGGCGGCGGCGGCCCGGGGCGGGGGAGGACCGGGGGTCACGGCGGTGCAGGAGCCGGAGTGCGACCCCCGACCCCAACCCCGATCACCGCCCCCCACAAACCGAACCCGGCCGGGCCGGCGCTCACCGGGACCGGGCCGGGGGTCCCGGGACAGGCGCGGGTGGAGCGCGGGGTCCCCGCCAGCAGCAGCAGGAGCAGCACCGGGCACCGCGACATCGCCGCCGACATCGCCCCCGACATCGCCGCCGCCGCCGCCGCCGCCTCTTATAGGGGGGCCGGGGGTCCCGGGGGAGCGGGACCCGGCGCCGTTAATTAAAGCCATTTAGCAGCCGCGACAGCCGCCCCCGGGGACGGACGGACGGACGGACGGATGGACGGACGGACGGGGGAGCTCCGCAGCTCCCGCCCCGCCCGGGCCCCGCTACCGGCACCGCCGGGGCTGCGGAGCGAGACCCCCGGGACCCCCGAGAGCGGGACTCCCCCACAGCCCCCAGCCAGGAGCCCTCGAGACCGGGACCCCTCCTTTGCCCCCCGGACCGTCCCCCCTGTCTCCCCAGACCCCTCCTTTGTCCCCTCGGGACCCCTCACTGTCCCTCCCCTGTCCCCCCTGTCCCCCTCCTTTGCCCCCCGCGCCCCCTCCCCGCTCGGCCGCCTCTCGCTGTCGCCACCCGGTGGCCGCTCCGCGCTCCTGCAGCCCCGACGGCGCGGCCGCTGCACTCCCGACCCCGAACCAGCCGAAATCGCCCCAAAAAATCGCACCCGAGGGTGCCCCGCGCCACTGCGGTGTCCTCACAAGCACCCGGGAGCGGGGACAGTCCCACGCCGGTGTCACCCCCACCGTGAACCCCCGGGGTGTCCCCAGCCCGCGCCCCCCGCAGCAAAGGGCAGCAGCCGGCCCGCCTGGGTAATATTTTAATGTTATATTTGCAGCATAAATAAAAGGCACGTTACATGTTTGGTATGACACGGCCGAGGGCTGGGGGGAGGCTGGGACGTGTCCCCCGGGTCCCCCCGCGGCCCCGGGCCCCCGCGGGGGCTGTGAGGACCCGCTCACGGAGCCCGGGCGGGGCTGGGGGTCCCTCGGAGGGGCGGGGGTCGGGTCAGACCCGCGGCGGCCGATCTACGATATATGGGTGCGTATACGCGTCGATATGGACTGGTAAGATACTACACAGGTACTCGGGGGGTCCTTTTTTGGCTTCTTCCATTATTGATCGTCAAAGCTCGTGGCACAAAGCAGCTGGGGGGGGTGGGGGGCACGCCCAGGACCCTCGTCCCGTGTCCCTTTGGCACCTCCCGGGCTCGTTCTGGGGTCCCCGAGCCCCGAAATGACACAATTCCCACCTGAGTCGGGAATTCCGGACTAAAGGCGGGTCTGGGGGGGCGAACAGGCACCAACTGCTCCCACCCCGCTCAATCCTGAGGGATCTGGAGAGGGGAGGAAAGGAGGGAAGGGGCAGGAGCTCCCCGCTGGCGGGGTCGGGTTTGCAGCCGTTTGTCCCAGTTCGAGGTCACAGCTCGGATAAAATCCATAAACCCCAAATCCCAGCGGCTGATCCCGCTCTCCGTGCGCCCCCAGCCCGACCCCGCAGGGCTCAGGTGAGGAGCCCCCGATCACCCCCGGATTCAGGGATGGGACCGAGGAGGGGACGGGGAGAGGAGCAGGGACAGGGACAGGGACAGGGACAGGGACAGGGACAGGGACAGGGACAGCGACAGGGAACAGGGACAAGGGACAGGGACCCCGGGATTCCCAGAGCAAGGTGCAGGCGCCCGGCGCTGCCGAGCGGGGCCGGGGCCGCCACCCCCGGGAGCCTCGGGAAAGCGGGAGGAACCACCACGGAGCAGAAACGAACTGGTCACAACGCGAGGAGCGGCCGCTTCTGGGGTAAAACACACCTGGGGAGCCCCGAGCTGTGAGAGAAGCGAGAACAGACCCAGGCACAGCCGGGCCTGGATGCGGATCCTTCATTCCCTGCCTGGCCCCGAGCGCGTTTGGAGCTCCCAACCGTCTTTTTCCGGATTTGCAGAATTTTCAAGGCACTGGCGATGGGGGATGTGGGAACGGGGAATTTTGGGGCATTGGAGGGAGGGGACAAAGGGGAAAAAGGGGAAAACTGCTCCTGCATCCCACCCCGAGGGGACCACGAGGATTCCCGGGAGAGCAGCGAGGCTCCGTCCCGACACAGAGAGTTGGATGAGCGAGAGGAAAAAGGGAGTGAGGGAGCAGCAGCACAAACCCACCCCAATCCTGATCCCGATCCCGATCCCAATCCTGATCCCGATCCCAATGCTGATCCCGACCCCAATCCTGATCCCGATCCCAATGCTGATCCCAGTCCTGATGCTGATCCCGACCCCAATCCTGATCTCGATCCCAATCCCAATCCCAGTCCCGATGCTGATCCCGATCCCAATCCTGATGCTGATCCCAGTCCCGATCTCAATCTGATCCCAGTCCCGATCCCGATGCTGATCCCAATCCCGATGCTGATCCCGATCCCAGTCCCGATGCTGATCCCAGTCCTGATGCTGATCCCGATCCCAATCCCAGTCTCAATGCTGATCCCAGTCCCGATCCCAATCCCGATCCCGATCCCGATCCCAGCCGAGGAAGCGCTGCAGAGGAGGGAGGGCGAGAAGCCGATCCCATCGCTGGGAAAGCCCCAAATCCCAGGAGATTCCCGTCCTGCTCAGCCTTTGCTTTGGGCTTTGCTGTCCCTGGGAACCTTCCAAACAAAATCACTCGGACAAACCAAGCTGGCTCCAAAGTGGCGAAGTGCGACCTGAGGAGGGGACCGGGGAGGGGCAGGAATTCCAAGGGCTGGAGCAGCTCCACGGAGCGGGACAAGATTCCTTCCAAATCCCACAAACACTTCGGCAACTCCTCCCACGCCCCGGCCGCGGCCGCGGGGCGCCGGGGGTCACAGAGAGCCCAGGCAGGAACAGGGACCCGTCCCAGGGGCTCCTCACGATTCCAGGGGCTCCCCACACCCAGGACGGGCTCTGACCCTGCCCAGGAAGCGAATCCTGAGCGGGGCAAAGCCCGAGCCCGTTCCCGGCTCCCTCCCCTCGGAACAGGCAACGAGTCCCGGATTAAGGCCACCGACATCGAGGTCCTGGGAGGCGATCCCGGGCAGCCTGGGCTGGGTTTGTCCAGGCTGGGTTTGTCCGGGCTGGGTTTGTCGGGCTGGGTTTGTCCAGGCTGGGTTTGTCCAGGCTGGGTTTGCCCGGGCTGGGTTTGCCCGGTCGGGGTTTGTCCGGGCTGGGTTTGTCGGGCTGGGTTTGTCCAGGCTGGGTTTGTCTGGGCTGGGTTTGCCCGGGCTGGGTTTGCCCGGGCTGGGTTTGTCCTGGGCCGTTCCCTGCGGCCATTCCCGGCTCCGATCCCTCGGGAATGCGGGAGCCCCCTCTGCACCCCGCCTGGAGCAGCCCCTGGGGACACCTCTGTCCCCCAGCCCCGCGCTGTCCCCTTGTCCCAGCCCCTGGGACACAGACCCAGCGCGGTCCCACTTCCCATCGTGCCCGAAATCCATCGCCGGGAGCGGGGAGGGAGGGAGGGAGGGAGGGAGGGAGGGAGGAGACCTCGACCGTGCGAGCTCGGAGCGCCGGGAGCCTCCAGGTGAAGGTGCAGGGACAGCACGGGGACAGCACGGGGTGTCACAGCCCAGGGGACAGCACGGAGTGTCACAGGGACAGCACAGAGGGTCTCAGCCCCCTGCCCAGGGGACAGCACGGAGTGTCACAGGACACAGCACAAGTGTCACAGGCCCTGCCCAGGGGACAGCACAAGTGTCACAGCCCCTGCCCAGGGGACAGGACAAGTGTCACAGCCCCTGCCCAGGGACAGGAGGGTGGCAGCTCCCGCAGGGTTCAGTGTTCAGCAGAGCCCGCCCTGCCCGGGGGCTCCGGGGCCGGGACCGCGCCAGAGCTGCCCGTAAGTGAAAACAAAACAAAAAGAGTAAAAACCCAGAGGAGACAGGAGAGATCCTGGCAGGCCCACGGTGGTCAGTCTGGGGCTGTGGTCAGTCTGGGGCTGTGGCCACTCTGAGCTGTGGCCACTCTGGGCTGTGGTCAGTCCTGGAGCTGTGGCCAGCCCAGGGCAGTGGTCACTTGGGGCTGTGGCCAGCCCGGGGCAGCGGTCACTCGGGGCTGTGGTCAGTCTGTGGCCAGCCCGGGGCAGCGGTCACTCGGGGCTGTGGCCAGCCCAGGGCAGTGGTCACTCGGGGCTGTGGCCAGCCCAGGGCAGCGGTCACTCGGGGCTGTGGCCAGCCCAGGGCAGTGGTCACTCGGGGCTGTGGCCAGCCCGGGGCAGCGGTCACTCGGGGCTGTGGTCAGTCTGTGGCCAGCCCGGGGCAGCGGTCACTCGGGGCTGTGGCCAGCCCGGGGCAGCGGTCACTCGGGGCTGTGGTCAGTCCTGGTGCTGTGGCCAGCCCGGGGCAGCGGTCACTCGGGGCTGTGGCCAGCCCAGGGCAGCGGTCACTCGGGGCTGTGGTCAGTCTGTGGCCAGCCCAGGGCAGCGGTCACTCGGGGCTGTGGCCAGCCCAGGGCAGCGGTCACTCGGGGCTGTGGTCAGTCCTGGTGCTGTGGCCAGCCCGGGGCAGCGGTCACTCGGGGCTGTGGCCAGCCCGGGGCAGCGGTCACTCGGGCTGCGGTCAGTCCGGGGCGCTCCGGGGCTCTGGCCATCATCTGCCGGCAGACTGGGACTGTGGGGCCATGATGACGTGCGCGGCCGCGGGCACGGCCAGCTCTGTCCTTTGCCCGGCCATCTGGGCCAGCACCGAGCTGGCCACGGCCTCGGCGGCCGAGCGAGCCGCGCTCAGCCCGTTGGGGGCCGAGCTGTGCTGGATGACGGCGGCCGGGGAGCCCGTGGGCTCCGAGCTCTCCTTGGGGCTCTCTGCGGAGAGAGGACACGTCAGGGACGGGACAGGACAGGACAGGGACAGGACAGGACAGGACAGGGACGGGGACAGGACAGGGACAGGACAGGGACGGGGACAGGGACGGGGACAGGACAGGGACAGGACAGGGACGGGGACAGGGACGGGGACAGGACAGGGACAGGACAGGGACGGGGACAGGACAAGACAGGACAGGGACAGGGATGGGGACAGGACATGGACAGGGACAGGACAGGACAGGGACAGGACAGGGACACGGTCAGGGATGGGGACAGGGACACAGTCAGGGACAGGGACAGGATGGGGACAGGGCGGGAAGAGGGGTGGGAATGATGATTTGGGGTGGGAGTGTTGCTGGTTTAGGGTGGGAGTGGGAATGCTGCTGGTTTGGAGTGGGTGTGGTAATTTGGGGTGACAGTGCTGCTGGTTTGGGGTGGCAATGCTGCTGGTTTGGGGTGGGAATGGTTTGGGGTGACAATGCTGCTGGTTTGGGGTGACAATGCTGCTGGTTTGGGGTGACAGTGCTGCTGGTTTGGGGTGACAGTGCTGCTGGTTTGGGGTGACAATGCTGCTGGTTTGGGGTGACAGTGCTGCTGGTTTGGGGTGACAGTGCTGCTGGCCCAGAGCAGGATCTGGGACCACCAGGAGCCCTCTGGACTCTCACCTGCCCAGCCTGGAGCCCCCCCCATGGAACCCCAGCCCCCTCAGGAGACCCCTCCCTTCGGGCAGGACTAATTAGGAGCTGGGAGATAACGAACCTCCACGCTGGGATTGCTGCCCCATCCTTGGGGATGGGATCCTCCCGAATTTTAGGGAATGGAACCATCCCGAATTCAGGCACTGGGATCCTGCTGAATTCCGGGGAATGGAACCTTCTGGAATGCAGGCAGCAGCAGCACAGCCTGCCGAGCCCGAGGAGGGCAGCACTGCCACAACCTTCACTCCCCACCCTGCTGCACTCCCAGACCTTCCATTCCTCGTTAAAAGGAATTAACCAATTAATTCCCCCCGGCTTCTCCAACAGGATTTCCTCGGCAGGGCCACAGCTGGGCTCTGGGGGGGATTTTTCCCCTAAATCACCTGCTCTGCTCCTCACTGCTCCCCAAAACACTGGAACCCATCAGAACCCCTCAGCAGCCTCTGCCTGCTCCGTGATTTTGGGGTTTGAAGCACCAGGAGGGGACAGGGCAGGGTTTTGTCCCTCCTTTGTTCAGAGCTGGGTCTGCCAGCCCAGGGCATCCCCTGGGACATTCCCTGCACCACAAACCCCAAACTGGGGGAAATCAGCTCTGACTGAAACCTCACCGGGCTCTGGAAATGCACTGGGGGCTCTGCTCTCCTTTCCCATTGCCAGAGCAACGCCTGTCCTGGCACCCCAAACCCCAAATTCACTGCAGGCAAACCCCAAACTCACTGCAGGCAAACCCCAAATTCACTGCAGGCAAACCCCAAATTCACTGCAGACAAACCCCAAACTCACTGCAGACAAAACCCCAAATTCACTGCAGGCAAAACCCCAAACTCACTGCAGACAAAACCCCAAATTCACTGCAGACAAACCCCCAAACTCACTGCAGACAAAACCCCAAATTCACTGCAGACAAACCCCAAATTCACTGCAGGCAAAACCCCAAATTCACTGCAGGCAAAACCCCAAACTCACTGCAGACAAAACCCCAAATTCACTGCAGGCAAAACCCCAAACTCACTGCAGACAAAACCCCAAATTCACTGCAGACAAACCCCCAAACTCACTGCAGACAAAACCCCAAATTCACTGCAGACAAACCCCAAATTCACTGCAGACAAAACCCCAAACTCACTGCAGACAAAACCCCAAATTCACTGCAGACAAACCCCAAATTCACTGCAGACAAACCCCAAATTCACTGCAGACAAACCTCAAACTCACTGCAGACAAACCCCAAATTCACTGCAGACAAAACCCCAAACTCACTGCAGGCAAAACCCCAAATTCACTGCAGACAAACCCCAAACTCACTGCAGGCAAACCCCAAATTCACTGCAGACAAACCCCAAACTCACTGCAGACAAACCCCAAATTCACTGCAGACAAACCCCCAAACTCACTGCAGGCAAAACCCCAAATTCACTGCAGACAAACCCCAAACTCACTGCAGACAAAACCCCAAATTCACTGCAGACAAAACCCCAAATTCACTGCAAACAAACCCCAAACTCACTGCAGACAAACCTCAAACTCACTGCAGACAAAACCCCAAATTCACTGCAGACAAAACCCCAAATTCACTGCAAACAAACCCCAAACTCACTGCAGACAAACCTCAAACTCACTGCAGACAAAACCCCAAATTCACTGCAGACAAACCTCAAACTCACTGCAAACCCCAAATTCACTGCAGACAAACCCCAAATTCACTGCAGACAAAACCCCAAATTCACTGCAGACAAACCCCAAATTCACTGCAGACAAACCCCAAATTCACTGCAGAAAAACCCCCAAACTCACTGCAGACAAACCCCAAATTCACTGCAGAAAAACCCCCAAACTCACTGCAGACAAACCCCCAAATTCACTGCAGACAAACCCCAAATTCACTGCAGGCAAACCCCAAACTCACTGCAGACAAACCCCAAATTCACTGCAAGCAAACCCCCAAATTCACTGCAGACAAACCCCAAACTCACTGCAGACAAACCCCAAACTCACTGCAGACAAACCCCAAATTCACTGCAGACAAACCCCCAAATTCACTGCAGACAAACCCCAAATTCACTGCAGACAAACCCCAAATTCACTGCAGAAAAACCCCCAAACTCACTGCAGACAAACCCCCAAATTCACTGCAGACAAACCCCAAATTCACTGCAGGCAAACCCCAAACTCACTGCAGACAAACCCCAAATTCACTGCAAGCAAACCCCCAAATTCACTGCAGACAAACCCCAAACTCACTGCAGACAAACCCCAAACTCACTGCAGACAAACCCCAAATTCACTGCAGACAAACCCCCAAATTCACTGCAGACAAACCCCAAACTCACTGCAGACAAACCCACAAACTCACTGCAGACAAAACCCCAAACTCACTGCAGACAAACCCCAAACTCACTGCAGACAAACCCCAAATTCACTGCAGACAAACCCCAAACTCACTGCAAGCAAACCCCAAATTCACTGCAGACAAACCCCCAAATTCACTGCAGACAAACCCACAAACTCGCTGCAGACAAACCCCAAATTCACTGCAGACAAACCCCAAATTCACTGCAGACAAACCCCAAACTCACTGCAGACAAACCCCAAATTCACTGCAGGAAAACCCCCAAACTCACTGCAGGCAAACCCCAAATTCACTGCAGACAAACCCCAAATTCACTGCAGACAAACCCCCAAATTCACTGCAGACAAACCCCAAACTCACTGCAGACAAACCCCAAATTCACTGCAGACAAACCCCAAATTCACTGCAGGCAAAACCCCAAATTCACTGCAGACAATCCCCAAATTCACTGCAGACAAACCCCAGAGCCCCAAGGCAGCTGTAATTCCCCCAGGGCCCCAGGTCTTTGTTCCAGGACCTGCCTGGCCACAAATCTTGGCCATAAAAAGGCCCAGAGGGGAGGGGAGGGGAGGGGGGAATCTCATTTTTAGCCTTTGGACGTGAGATGAATTCCTGCTGCTGTGGGGAACGGGGGCAGGAATTGAGACCCTCGGGATGAGAGGGGAAACGTGGGGGCTCTGCAGGAGCCCTGAGCAGGGCTGGGGGGCCTGGGACACCCTGGGACACCCTGGGGACACCCTGGGGACACCCTGGGGCTGCAGGGCAGGCTCAGAGCCACTGCAGGAGTGACAGTGGCCGTGCCACCCCCCTGAGCCTCACCAGGCAGGACAGAGCTCCAGGGACCCAGAGGTGGCACCCAGGCACAACCCCACCACTGAATTTTAATTTTTTTTCTTTTTCTCCCCTCGGTTTTTGCAGTTTCCCTGCTCCATTCTCTCAGCTCATCCATCCCTGCCTCTGCTCCCATTTTTCCAAGGAACACTAGAGGACTCCAGTGTTCTCCCAAAGCCTCTCAGCAGCCTGGAATTGCAGTTGCAGGGAGGGCAGCAGGACCCAGATCGAGTTTAGCTCCCGGCTTGGTTATAATGAAATAGGCAGCATTAAAAAAAAAAATTGAAGGGGAGAAAAGGAGATAAAAAAGAGCTTTTTTTTTTTTTTTTTTTTTTTTTTTTTTACTTCCAAGCGGAGCCAGCTCGATGGGAATTGCAGAGAATGAGCAATGGAGCTCCATGATGTCATTGAGAGAGTCTGGCCTTTCTGACTCTGCTGGGGAGCAGCAAATTTCGGATTTCACTGGGATTGTCAAGGGCTTGGCTGGAGCAGGGTGAGGTGAATGCACATCCACCCCCCCTGGACAGGCAGAGGCACCAAAGCCCGCCCTGGGCACGGCCCTGGCTGCCAGCTCCAGCCCTGAGGGACAATCTGGGGGATCCTCCTGGGCACGAGAGGGGTAGAAATGCCCTGGGGGGTGTGGGGGGGTTTGGGGTCCCTGCCAGCCCTGCCCTGCAGAGGTGGTGGGAGGTGACAGGAGGTGACAGGAGGTGACAGGACACGATTCCCCCCTCCCCTGGCAGCCAGCCCCGTGCCAGGCTCCAGGAGCCCCAGACTCACCCAGGTAGCCCTGAGTCTTCTTCTGCAGGGCTGTGACAGGACAGTCCTTGTGGGCCAGCAGCAGCTGCTTCAGCTGAGCCACCTCGTTCCTGAGCAGCGTCACCTCGTTCTGGGGACAGACACACACACACTGGGCTGTGCCACCCGAACCCTCCGGGAGCCCCAGCCCGGGAAAGGACCGGCAGAGCTGCTGGCAGGGAGCCCTGGCACAGCTGGGGGCTGTGCCCAGCACAGTGCCATGGCCAGCACAGTGCCATGGCCAGCACAGTGCCGTGGCACAGCCCCGTGTCCAGCACAGCACCATGGCCAGCACAGCACTGCCTGGCACAGCCCTGTGTCCAGCACAGACCCATGGCCAGCACAGCCCCATGGCCAGCACAGCCCCATGTCCACCACAGTGCTATGTCCAGCAGTGCCATGTCCAGCAGTGCCATGTCTGGCAATGCCATGTCTGGTAGTGTGGTGCCATGGCCAGCACAGTGCCATGTCCGGCAGTGTGGTGCTGTGTCCAGCACAGTTCCATGTCCACCACAGTGCCATTTCCGGAACAGCACCATGTCTGGCAGTGCCATGTCCAGCACAGTGCCATGCCCGTCCGTGCCGTGTCCAGCACAGTGCCATGTCCGGCACAGTGCCATGTCCAGCACAGTGCCATGCCCGTCCGTGCCGTGTCCAGCACAGTGCCATGTCCGGCACAGTGCCATGTCCAGCCGTGCTGTGCCGTGCCCGGCCGTGCTGTGTCGTGTCCGTCCGTGCCGTGTCCGGCCGTGCCGTGTCCAGCCCTGCTGTGCCATGTCCAGCCCTGCTGTGCCATGTCCGGCCGTGCCGTGTCCAGCCCTGCCATGCCATATCCAGCCGTGCCGTGCCGTGGCCGGCCCTGCCGTGTCCAGCCCTGCCATGCCATGCCCGGCCGTGCCGTGCCGTGTCTGGCCGTGCCATGCCATGTCCGTCCCTGCCGTGCCATGTCTGGCCCCTGCCCGTACTCACGCTGAGCTGGATGTTCTGGCTCGTCAGCTCCTCGGCTTTCTTCTCCAGCGAGCTGACCCACAGCTTGCGCTTCTGCCGGCAGCGCGAGGCGGCCGCGCGGTTCCGCTCCAGGAATCGCTGCCGCCGCTCGTCCGGGTCCTCGTCCGCTGCCCGCTTGCGGCGCCCGCCCGTGCTGGGCGTGGGCTGGGCTGGGGACACCTGCAGGGACAGGACGGGACAGGGATGGGATGGGACAGGGACAGGGATGGGACAGGGGCGGGACAGGGACGGGACAGGGACAGGGACGGGACAGGGGCAGGGACAGGGACAGGGATGGGACAGGGACAGGGACAGGGACGGGACAGGGATGGGACAGGGACAGGACAGGGACAGGGGCACGGGATAGGAACAGGGGACAGGGAGAGGGACAGGGGACAGTGACAGGGGAGAGGGACAGGACCAGGGGCAGGGGTAGGACAGGGGACAGGACAGGACAGGGCCAGGGCCAGGTACAGGGATAGGGGACAGTGACAGGGATAGGGGACAGGGACAGGAGATAGGGGACAGGGACAGGGGATAGGGACAGGGACAGGGGTAGGACAGGACAGGGACAGGGACAGGGACGGGACAGGGGATAGGGGACAGGGACAGGGATAGGGGACAGGGGCAGGGACAGGGGACAGAAGACAGGGACAGCTCAGCCACCACCAGGCACTGTCACTGCAGCATTTTGAGCAGGTAATTTGCTTTAAAAATTAGTTTTCCCCTCAAAAGCTCCAGCAGAACGAGCTCTTGGAGCCAACACTGGGTTTTGTAGGGCCCGGTTTTATTGGGGAGAACAAAGGGAAAGCACAGGGGCGGGTGGGGGAGCAGCCCCGGCCCCACGAGCTGTGGGGATCAATCCCAGCCCCACAAGCTGTGGGGTCAATCCCAGCCCCACAAGCTGTAGGATCAATCCCAGCCCCACAAGCTGTGGGGATCAATCCCAGCCCCACGAGCTGTGGGGATCAATCCCAGCCCCACGAGCTGTGGGTCCATCCCAGCCCCACAAGCTGTGGATCAATCCCAGCCCCACGAGCTGTGGGTCCATCCCAGCCCCACGAGCTGTGGGGATCAATCCCAGCCCCACGAGCTGTGGGTCCATCCCAGCCCCACAAGCTGTGGATCAATCCCAGCCCCACGAGCTGTGGGTCCATCCCAGCCCCACGAGCTGTGGGGATCAATCCCAGCCCCACGAGCTGTGGGTCCATCCCAGCCCCACGAGCTGTGGGATCAATCCCAGCCCCACGAGCTGTGGGATCAATCCCAGCCCCACGAGCTGTGGGTCCATCCCAGCCCCACGAGCTGTGGGTCAATCCCAGCCCCACAAGCTGTAGGGATCAACCCCAGCCCCACGAGCTGTAGGGATCAATCCCAGCCCCACGAGCTGTGGGTCCATCCCAGCCCCACGAGCTGTGGGGATCAATCCCAGCCCCACGAGCTGTGGGTCAATCCCAGCCCCACGAGCTGTGGGGATCAATCCCAGCCCCAGGAGCTGTGGGTCAATCCCAGCCCCACGAGCTGTGGGGATCAATCCCAGCCCCACAAGCTGTGGGGATCAATCCCAGCCCCACGAGCTGTGGGTCCATCCCAGCCCCACGAGCTGTGGGGTCCATCCCAGCCCCACAAGCTGTGGGTCCATCCCAGCCCCACGAGCTGTGGGGATCAATCCCAGCCCCACGAGCTGTGGGGTCAATCCCAGCCCCTCAAGCTGTGGGTCAATCCCAGCCCCACGAGCTGTGGGGATCAATCCCAGCCCCACGAGCTGTGGGGTCAATCCCAGCCCCACGAGCTGTGGGTCAATCCCAGCCCCACGAGCTGTGGGTCAATCCCAGCCCCACGAGCTGTGGGTCCATCCCAGCCCCACGAGCTGTGGGGATCAATCCCAGCCCCACGAGCTGTGGGGTCAATCCCAGCCCCACAAGCTGTGGGTCAATCCCAGCCCCACGAGCTGTGGGTCCATCCCAGCCCCACGAGCTGTGGGGATCAATCCCAGCCCCACGAGCTGTGGGGTCAATCCCAGCCCCACAAGCTGTGGGTCAATCCCAGCCCCACGAGCTGGGGGGATCAATCCCAGCCCCACGAGCTGTAGGGATCAATCCCAGCCCCTCAAGCTGTGGGTCCATCCCAGCCCCACGAGCTGTGGGTCCATCCCAGCCCCTCAAGCTGTGGGTCCATCCCAGCCCCACGAGCTGTGGGGATCAATCCCAGCCCCAGAGCTGTGGGGTCAATCCCAGCCCCACGAGCTGTAGGGATCAATCCCAGCCCCATGAGCTGTGGGGATCAATCCCAGCCCCATGAGCTGTGGGTCCATCCCAGCCCCACGAGCTGTGGGGATCAATCCCAGCCCCACGAGCTGTGGGGATCAATCCCAGCCCTGGTGCTGCAGCAGATGGAGCCGGAGCTGCTGCAGGGCCCCGAGCCCCGAGCAGGTGGCCAATGGACGGGAGGCTGGCACGGGGCCGCTGGCAGGAGCCAGCCCAGCTGCCTGCCTGGGAGGGGAGGAGAGGGGAAATGTTCCTCCTGAACCTCAGAGCTCCTCAGGCTGCTGAACACGGGGCTGCAGCTCCTGCCTGGCGGGCTGGGAGTGCCCCAGTGCCGCAGCAGCACTGCAAGAACTCAGACTTAACCCATTGTGCAACGAGGGAAGGTTTATCTGCTCCTTGCCAAGCCCTGGGAGCCCCAGCCCAGCCCAGCAGCACTGACCTGTGGCTGGGCAGGGGAGGGGGCGTCGGGGTGCTGCACCAGGGTCTGGCTCTGCTCCGGCCGCGCTGTCACCATGGTGCTGGCCGAGCCCACGGCCAGGCTGCTGCCGTTCAGCGAGGAGGACGCTGCCAGGCTGGCCTTCAGCCTCTGCCAGGGAGCAAAGAGGGGCATCCGAGGAGCTGCCAGGGCCCTCGGCAGCTCCTGCCACCCCGAGCCACTCTGAGCCACCCCGAGCCACCCTGAGCCACCCTGAGCCACCCTGAGCCACCCCGAGCCACCCCGAGCCATCCCGAGCCACCTAGAGCCACCCTGAGCCACCCCGAGCCACCCTGAGCCACTCCGAGCCACTCTGAGCCACCCCCTGGCACTGGGCACCATGCCTGACCCAGCCAAAGCCAGCCCAGCTGGGCTGCCCAGGGGACAGCAGTGTCCACCCCAGGGGCAGTGTCCAGCCCAGGGGCAGTGTCCAGCCCAGGGGCAGTGTCCAGCCCAGTGTCCAGCCCAGTTTCCACCCCAGGGGCAGTGTCCAGGGACTGGTCAGGCTGAGGGACGAGCCCCACTCACCATTTTGGCCTCAGAGTGCACCGGGAGCCCCGAGGGCGAGACGGAGCCGCTGCTGTGGATGGGGGGCCCGGGGATGCCGGGGATGTTGGGCACCACGGGCACGGGCCGGGCCAGCTGCAGGGCACAGCACAGAGCGTTCCTTCCCTTCCCTTCCCTTCCCTTCCCTTCCCTTCCCTTCCCTTCCCTTCCCTTCCCTTCCCTTCCCTTCCCTTCCCTTCCCTTCCCTTCCCTTCCCTTCCCTTCCCTTCCCTTCCCTTCCCTTCCCTTCCCTTCCCTTCCCTTCCCTTCTCCCAAACCCTCTCTGTTTCTACAGCAAAGCTGCCACTGTAGCCCCTACTGAGCTTTCTCCCTCAAATAAAGAGAGGGAAAACCAGGATTTGCGGGATTTGGAAATGTGTTCAAACCCCTGCTCAGGCAGCAAAGCCCCACAGGCTGCACTCTGGCTGCAGTGGCCGTGCTGCCCACAGCCTGTGGCCACAGTGGCCATGGTGGCCAGCCCAGCTCTCCCTGCCAGTTCCCTGCTCCAAATGGCAGCAGCTCCTCAGGATCCTGCGGCTCCAGCCCCAGCCCGGCTCTGCCATCTGCCCGGGCACGCCGTCGGACTTTTCCAAACTCACTGACTGCCCTCTGCAGTGAGTGCTGCCCACGTTATGGCTCTGGCTGCCCTGCCAGAGCCGCCCCTCCTCCTCTCCCTCCTCCTGCTCGGGGCAGGAGCTCTGGAAGTTTCTCTCACCGAGATGACCGACGGCATCTGCAGGGGGGGCCCGGGCAGCACGGGCACGGTCTGGCCATTGGCGAGCTGAACCACGAGGGGGAGGGAGCCCGAGGGAGACCTGCAGTGAAAACAAACCCCTGCATCATCATCATCATCATCGCCATCATCATCATCATCATCATCATCATCATCATCATCATCATCATCATCATCCTCCAGCCTGGTGTGGGGCCAGACCCGCATCTCCCGAGGGCTCAGGGTGATCCCTCCATCTCCCGAGGGCTGGGAGTGATCCTTGAATTTCCCGAGGGCTCAGGGTGATCCCTGAATCTCCCAAGGGCTCAGGGTGATCCCTGAATTTCTGGAGGGCTCAGGGTAATCCCTGCATTTCTCAAGGGCTCAGGGTGATCCCTGAATCTCTCGAGGGCTGGAGTGATCCCTGAATTTCCTGAGGGCTGGGAGTGATCCCTGAATCTCCCGAGGGCTCAGGGTGATCCCTGAATTTCCCGAGGGCTGGGAGTGATCCCTGAATCTCCCGAGGGCTCAGGGTGATCCCTCCATTTCCCGAGGGCTCAGGGTGATCCCTGAATCTCTCGAGTGCTGGAGTGATCCCTGAATCTCCCAAGGGCTGGGAGTGATCCCTGAATCTCCCGAGGGCTCAGGGTGATCCCTGAATTTCCCGAGGGCTCAGGGTGATCCCTGAATCTCCCGAGGGCTCAGGGTGATCCCTGAATCTCTCGAGGGCTGGAGTGATCCCTGAATTTCCCGAGGGCTCAGGGTGATCCCTGAATCTCCCAAGGGCTCAGGGTGATTCCTGAATTTCTGGAGGGCTCAGGGTAATCCCTGCATTTCTCAAGGGTTCAGGGTGATCCCTGCATTTCCCAAGGGCTCATGGTGATCCCTGAATCTCCCGAGGGCTCAGGGTGATCCCGGCATTTCCCGAGGGCTCAGGGTGATCCCGGCATCCCCGGGCTCCCTCCCCTGTGCAGGGCCGAGCTCAGAGCCGCAGCCCCCGGGCAAGCAGGAGCAGTGCCGGGGCTATCAGCCCCCGAGACTGAGGGAGGGCAAACGGCCCCCGAGGCAGGGCCAGCAGCTCGGGGGTCACACTCCAGAGGCACCGAACTCTGCCTGAGGCAATCCCAGCTCCCGAAACAATTCCCGAGCCATCCCAGCCCCAGACAGTTCCCCACCGCCGCCCTGCCAGGCACCGCCGTGCCGTGCTGAGCTCGGGGAGCGCTTCCCTCCCTCCCCACGCTGAGTTCTGCCTCGTTTCCCCCAGCTCTGCCTCGTTTCCCCCAGCTCTGCCTCGTTTCCTCACTCCAGGACAATCAGTAATTAGTTCCTGCTCCCTGCTGCAGTCGGAGCCTGAGCAGCCCCGGGCCAGCAGCAGCAGCGGCGGCTCCTCGGGTTCTGGAATTCCTTCCGGGGCTGAATTCCTGCCCCAGGGATCCATCCCTGCCCCAGGGACCCATTCCTGCCCCAAGGATCAATTCCTGCCCCAGGGATCAATTCCTGCCCCAGGGATCCCTTCTTGCTCCAGAGATCGATTCTGCCCCAGGGACCCATTCCTGCCCCAGGGATCCCCCTGCCCCAGGGATCCCCCCCTGCCCCAGGGATCCATCCCTGCCCCAGGGACCCATTCCTGTCCCAGGGATCAATTCCTGCCCCAGGGATCAATTCTTGCCCCAGGGATCCGTTCCTGCCCCAGGGATCCACCCCTGCCCCAGGGATCCGTTCCTGCCCCAGGGATCCATTCCTACCCCAGGGATTCCCCCTGCCCAAGGAAGGATTCCTGCCCCAGGGACCCCTCCCCGCCCCAGGGATCCCCCTGCCCCAGGGATCCATTCCTACCCCAGGGATCCATTCCTGCCCAAGGAAGGGTTCCTGCCCCACGGAGCCCTCCCCGCCCCACGGAGCCCCCCGCCCCACACTCACCCCAGCTGCCGGCTGGCCGGGGGCGCCTGGGTGATGACGGAGGTGGGGGAGGGCAGCGCGGGGGGCAGGGGCTCGTAGCCCAGGTGCAGCGGCAGCGAGCCCGGCCGCACGATGGTGGGCGTGGGCGTGGACAGGATCACGGCCTTGGGGGGGCAGCTCCTGCGGGGACACACCCGCGGGCTGCTCATTAACACCTGCTCATTAATTACTGCTCGTCCTCACCCTGACTGCCTCCCGCAAATCCTGTCACAGAAACTCAGGGCGGGACATCAGCCACGGCTCGCGGGTTTGGAGGGGGGGATGCAGCTCCAGCCCCTCAATTTGGGGTGTCTGAGGGGGGGATGCAGCTCCAGCCCCCCAATTTGGGGTGTCTGAGGGGGGGATGCAGCTCCAGCCCCTCAATTTGGGGTGTTTGAGGGGGATAATGCAGCTCCAGCCCCTCAATTTGGGGTGTCTGAGGGGGGGATGCAGCTCCAGCCCCTCAATTTGGGGTGTCTGAGGGGGGGATGCAGCTCCAGCCCCTCAGTTTGGGGTGTCTGAGGGGGGGGATGCAGCTCCAGCCCCTCAATTTGGGGTGTTTGAGGGGGGGGATGCAGCTCCAGCCCCTCAATTTGGGGTGTCTGAGGGGGGGATGCAGCTCCAGCCCCTCAGTTTGGGGTGTCTGAGGGGGGGATGCAGCTCCAGCCCCTCAGTTTGGGGTGTCTGAGGGGGGGATGCAGCTCCAGCCCCTCTATTTGGGGTGTTTGAGGGGGGGATGCAGCTCCAGCCCCTCTATTTGGGGTGTCTGAGGGGGGGATGCAGCTCCAGCCCCTCTATTTGGGGTGTTTGAGGGGGGGGATGCAGCTCCAGCCCCTCTGCCTGTCCCTTCAGAGACCCAACTCAGACCCCCAAAGAGCCCAAATCAGTCCCCAAAAAGCCCAAATCAGCCCCCAAAGAGCCCAGATCAACACCCAAAGATCCCAAATCAACCCCCAAAGATCCCAAATCAGCCCCCAAAGAGCCCAAATCAGCCCCCAAAGAGCCCAGCTCAGAGCCCCCAAAAGCCCAGCTCAGAGCTCAGCCCCACACAGCACAAGGACCCCAGCAGCCCTGGGGCAGCCCCACCTTGTCCCTGTCCCTGTCCCTGTCCTTGTCCTTGTCCCTGTCCCTGTCCCTGTCCCGGGGGGAGCCCCCGGGGCTGTCGGGCGGGGACGAGTCCACGTCCAGCGGCTGCTCCTCCTTGATCCTGATGTCCGGAGTGGAGGGCAGGGACATGTCCAGGGCCCCGGAGCCCTGCAGGACACAGGGGACAGCTCAGGACACACAGGGGACACGTCAGGACACAGAGGGGACAGAGCAGGACACACAGGGGACAGACCAGGACACAGGGGACAGACCAGGACACAGGGAACAGACCAGGACACAGAGGGGACAGAGCAGGACACACAGGGGACAGACCAGGACACAGGGGACAGCTCAGGACACAGGGGACAGATTGGGACACAGAGGGGACACATCAGGACACAGAGGGGACATAGATCAGGACACAGAGGGAACACAGCTCAGGACAGACAGATCTGGACAGACAGCTCAGGACAGGACACTCAGCTCTGGACATTCAGCTCAGGACAGGACACAGATCTGGACATTCAGCTCTAGACACTCAGCCCAGGACTGCTCCCAGCTCTTATCAAATTATTATTATTATTATTATTATTATTATTATTATTATTATTATTATTATTATCATTATTATTATTATTATTATTACTATCATTATTATTATTATTACTATCATTATTATTATTATTATTACTACTATCATTCTGATTATTATTGTTACTATTTTTTTTCACTGAAGCAGCATGTGGGAGGCAGAGGGCAGCCCTGCTCCAGCCCCAGGTGGCAGGTTGGGGCTCTCAGGAGCACCCAGGCTCTCCAGGGGCTCTTTTTGCCATTTCTGGTATAAATATATAAATATATAAATATATAAATATATAAATATATAAATATATAAATATATAAATATATAAATATATAAATATATAAATATATAAATATATAAATATATAAATATATAACTAGGGCCCTGCTAAGGAGAACAGGTACCCAAGCCAAATGCCTGCGAGTTACAGGAGGCACTTTCCCTCACAGAAGAGCTGTAAAACATTGTATAAATCAGCCTGAATTATTTTATTACCCGATTATCAAAAGCAAACAAAGAGCCATGCAAGTTATTAAATATCTGTGAGCGCCCCATTAAAATAAAACCCGACCATATGCCTGCAGCTGGCCACGTGCCACCTCCCTGGGACCCTGCAGCCCCCTGGAGCTGGGGTGAGGGCAGGACAGACAGACAGACAGGGGACAGCTGCACTCAGGGGTCACCTGTCCCCATCTGGGGCAGGAGGAGCACAGGGAATGCAGAGGGAGGACCTTGAAAATCACCCGGGCCCTGCTCCTGTGCAGGCTGGGGAAACTGTCCCCAAATCAGGCCTGGTCCATCTGTCCATCCATCCATCCTTAATCCATCCTTAATCTATCCTTAATCCATCCATCCATCCCTAATCCATCATCCATCCATCTATCCATCCATCATCCATCCTTAATCCACCCATCCATCCATCCATCCATCCATCCATCCATCCATCCATCCATCCCTAATCCATCCATCCATCCATCCATCATCCATCCTTAATCCACCCATCCATCCATCCATCCATCCATCCATCCTTAATCCATCCATCCATCCATCCATCCATCCATCCATCCTTAATCCATCCATCCATCCATCCATCCATCCATCCATCCATCCATCCATCCTTAATCCATCTTTAATCCATCCTTAATCCATCCATCCATCCATCCATCCATCCATCCATCCATCCATCATCCATCCATCATCCATCCATCCATCCATCCCTAATCCATCCATCCATCCATCCATCCATCCATCCATCCATCCATCCATCCATCCATCCATCCATCATCCATCCATCATTCATCCTTAATCCATCCCTAATCCATCCATCCATCCATCCATCCATCCATCCATCCATCCATCATCCATCCTTAATCCATCCTTAATCCATCCCTAATCCATCCATCCATCCATCCATCCATCCATCCATCCATCCATCCATCCATCCATCCATCATCCATCCATCCATCCATCCATCCTTAATCCATCCATCCATCCATCATCCATCCATCCATCCATCCATCCATCCATCCATCCATCCATCCATCCATCCATCATCCATCCATCCATCCATCCATCCATCCCAGCAGTTAAAGGGTAAATGTGGATGGTTTAGAGCTCCAGTCCCTATTTTGGGCTGTTTTAGGGGAAATGCAGCTCCAGCCCCTCATTTTGGGCTGTTTTAGGGGAAATGCAGCTCCAGCCCCTATTTTGGGTTATTTTAGGGGGAAATGCAGCTCCAGTTCCTATTTTGGGCTGTTTTAGGGGAAATGCAGCTCCAGTTCCTATTTTGGGCTGTTTTAGGGGAAATGCAGCTCCAGCCCCTATTTTGGGGTGTTTCATTGGAAGGTGAAGCTCCAGCCGTTATTTTTGGGTGTTTTTGGGGATTGCCCCTCCCTGCTGCCCGCGGCTGCAGCAGAACCACTTCCCTGCCCTTTCAGAGGATCGGGATATCGGGATATCGGGATATCGGGATTAACAGGCAGCAAAAGCTCCCGCCCGCATTAAGGCGCCCCCGGGGCCGCTCCCCGAGTTTAATTAACGGCGCTGGGGCGGGAGCAGCGCGGCCCTGGGGGGGAGAAATAAAATAATCCTGGGCCAGGAGCGTTCGGGAATGATTCCTCATCGGGAATATTGCGGTGCAGCCGGGCTGGAGCCGGGCCCAGGAGCCCAGCCCGGAGCCGGGTGGTGGCCCCGCAGCTCGGGTGGTGGCCCCGCGGCTCGGGTGGTGGCCCTGTGGCTTGGTGGTGGCCCCGCGGCTCGGGTGGTGGCCCCGGGGCTGGCAGAGCCCAGAGCTGAGTGGTCGCCCAGGGGGTTGCGGGGCTGGCACAGCCCGCAGCTCGCTGGTGGCCCCGCAGCTCGCTGGTGGCCCCGCAGCTCGGGTGGTGGCCCCGCGGCTCGCTGGTGGCCCCGTGGCTCTCTGCTGGGCTCGCCGGTGGCCCCGCAGCTCGGGTGGTGGCCCCGCAGCCCGGTGGTGGCCCCTGGGCTCGCTGGTGGCCCCTGGGCTCGCTGGTGGCCCCGTAGCTCGGGTGGTGGCCCCGCGGCTCGCTGGTGGCCCCGCAGCTCAGGTGGTGGCCCCGTGGCTCTCTGCTGGGCTCGCTGGTGGCCCCATAACTCGGGTGGTGGCCCCACAGCTCGGGTGGTGGCCCCTGGGCTCGCTGGTGGCCCCGGGCTCGCTGGTGGGCTCGCTGCTGGCCCCGCAGCTCGCTGGTGGCCCCATAACTCGGGTGGTGGCCCCGCAGCTCGCTGGTGGCCCCATAACTCGGGTGGTGGCCCCGTAGCTCGGGTGGTGGCCCCGCAGCTCCGGTGGTGGCCCCGCAGCCCGGTGGTGGCCCCTGGGCTCGCTGGTGGCCCCTGGGCTCGCTGGTGGCCCCTGGGCTCGCTGGTGGCCCCTGGGCTCGCTGGTGGCCCCATAACTCGGGTGGTGGCCCCGCAGCTGGGTGGTGGCCCCGCAGCACGGTGGTGGCCCCGTAGCTCGGGTGGTGGCCCCGCGGCTCGCCGTGGACCCGCCGTGGCCCCGGGGCCACCCCCGGCTCGGCCACCCCCGGCCCGCCGCAGCGCCGGGCTGGGCGGCAGAACAAAGGGCAGCGCTGCCGCAGCCGCATACCGATGAGAGAGATCAATTTGGGTTTAAAGAGCCGGTTATTGGCGCGGGGCGGGGGCGCGGGGGAAGGCAGCTTTCAGCTTTAATTCCGAATTCCTCCGTTCCCCATCTCGGCAAGATTTACGCGGCTCGGCTCCCGCAGTTTATTTCCGAGCAGCGCCGCTGACTGCGAGCGTATGTGGGGACATCGATCAATTTAGTAAATGCGAGTGCCAGGCGCTGAGCCCGGCTCGCATCTGCCGCTGCTCGGGGCCGGCCGGGGGGGGCGGGGGCTTGGAAATGTCCTTAATTAGCGGCGCTGTGATGAGATCCCCGCGTCCTTCAGCCCGCGGGGGCGGCGGAGCGCGGCCCTTTGTTAGACAAAGTGGCTTTTTCACGCCACGTCCCCTCATCGCGGCCCCAAGGAGGTTTTGTTCCCATCCCCTCTCTCTATTTTCCACCCTTTTTGTCCCGAGTGAGAGGCCAAAGGAATAACGAACCGCTGAACCCGCTCTCTGCAGGGGAAAGCAGCCGAAGTCAAAAAAAAAAAAGTGACAAAAACAAACCCGAACCCCCCGTGCCCTTCTCAGTGCCCCCGGTTCAGTCTCAGCCTCTTGCCTTTTTCTCCTCATCCTCAGCAGCTCTCTTGAACTCGTGCTCGAAGGAGCTGGCCAGCTCGTTGAACAGCCCCACCTCCTCACAGTTCTTCAGGAACCGGGTCGGGGTCGGAGTCTGGTCTGGTTCGGGTGGGAACACCGAGAATTGGTCGGGGAGAGGCCAAAAAACCGAATTTTACCCACCCGGTCCTTCAGTGTGTGTGTGTGACAGCCTGGGGACAGCAGCGACACTTTGGAACGGGACAATCGTTCCTTGCTGGTTTTGTTTCTCTGCTGCTCACAGAAATCATCACTGGGGCAGGAGGATTTCCGTGAATTCCTGGCTGTGGAATCCCCATCCCTCCCACCCCGGGGTTCTGCCCCATCCTCAGGAGGGAAAATCGGGAGTTTGATGTCCCAGAAATCACAAACACGGGGAGTGATGAGAGGGGAGAGGGGAGAGCAGCTGCAGGAGAAGCCCCAAAACTGGGCAGAGAAATTCCCTGGGAATGCTCCTAACCCCAGAGAAATTCCCTGGGATCCCATCCCTGTGCCAGTTCCCAATCCCAGATCAATTCCCTGGGATCATTCCCATCCCTGTTCCAGTTCCCAGCCCCTCACTGATTCCCTGGGATCCCATCCCTGTTCCAGTTCCCAATCCCAGATTCCCTGGGATCATTCCCATCCCTGTGCCAGTTCCCAATCCCAGATTCCCTGGGATCACATCCCTGTGCCAGTTCCCAGCCCCAGATTCCCTGGGATCATTCCCATCCCTGTTCCAGTTCCCAATCCCAGATCAATTCCCTGGGATCCCATCCCTGTGCCAGTTCCCAATCCCAGATCAATTCCCTGGGATCATTCCCATCCCTGTGCCAGTTCCCAATCCCAGATTCCCTGGGATCATTCCCATCCCTGTTCCAGTTCCCAATCCCAGATTCCCTGGGATCATTCCCATCCCTGTTCCAGTTCCCAATCCCAGATTCCCTGGGATCATTCCCATCCCTGTTCCAGTTCCCAATCCCAGATCAATTCCCTGGGATCATTCCCATCCCTGTGCCAGTTCCCAATCCCAGATCAATTCCCTGGGATCATTCCCATCCCTGTTCCAGTTCCCAATCCCAGATTCCCTGGGATCATTTCCAGTTCCCAGCCCCTCACTGACTCCCTGGGATCACATCCCTGTGCCAGTTCCCAATCCCAGATCAATTCCCTGGGATCATTCCCATCCCTGTTCCAGTTCCCAATCCCAGATTCCCTGGGATCATTTCCAGTTCCCAGCCCCTCACTGACTCCCTGGGCTGCTCCATCCCCCGTTCCCTGTGGGAATCCCGATCTCCTCCACATTAACACGTCACTCCTGCCCTCTCTGGCCATCACCCAGCCCATAAAAAGCTCCAGGGAACCTCCCAGCTCCAGCCGGGCTCTGCAATCACACCCACCGGGATTTTCCAGCACGAGGAGCATCCCTGGGATGGCTCAGCCCGACCCCAACCCCTCCCTCCCGCTGCCTTTGCCACGGCAGCAAAATCCCCCCAAGCCCCCTCTGGCTGCCCCCAGATCCCAGCCCATAAACCAGCAGCTCCATCAAGCCAATCTCTCCGCAGGAGGTTGTTTTTCCCGGCTTTAACAGCTCTCAGGGCTCTCCTGGGACCGTTCTGAGCTCAGCATTGCCCCCCTGAGCTGCAGGATTTCCAGGCGGCACAGACAAAGCCTGGAACCTGCTCCTGCCCTTCCCCGACCCCACAGCAGCTCCTGCCCGCCCCAAAACACAGAAACAGACAGAAAACCGACACCAAAAAACCCCAACCCAAAAAGAAACCCAAAAACAAAACCAAAAACCAAAACCAAAAAGCAAAACCAAAACCAAAAACCAAAAGCAAAACCAAAACCAAAAAGCAAAACAAAAAAAAAAAACAAAAAAAAAAAAAACAAAACCAAAAACAAAGACCAAAAACAAAACCCCTCTCCCTGCTGCCAGGAGGATTTGTTTGGGGTTAACTGGTCCTGAACTGGCTGTGAATAAATTTGGTTTGTTTGGGGTTAACTGGTCCTGAACTAGCTGTGAATAAATTGGGTTTGTTTGGGGTTAACTGGTCCTGAACTGGCTGTGAATAAATTTGGTTTGTTTGGGGTTAACTGGTCCTGAACTGGCTGTGGATAAATTTGGTTTGTTTGGGGTTAACTGGTCCTGAACTAGCTGTGAATAAATTTGGTTTGTTTGGGGTTAACTGGTCCTGAACTGGATGTGAATAAATTGGGTTTGGGGGTTTAGCTGGTCCTGAACTGGGTTTTTTTTGGGTTTTTTTGTGTTTTACCCCAGAGCAGTGCCAGGGCTGACCCTGTTCCTCTGTCCCTGGTGCAGGGACAGCAGTTCTGGCTCTGGGAGCTGTGGGGGTCTGGGGGATCAGGGGGGGCTTTGTCCCCATTTCTGTGCCACCCCCACAATTCTCATTCACCCCAAACCCTTCAGAACCTGCTGAGCTCCCATTCTGGTCTGGGCTGCAGAGGAGCAGGGAAAGCTGCCAGGCTCCTGCAGCAGCTTTGTCCTCCCTTCAAACCCTGCAGGATTCCAGCCCAGGGCTCAGGGAACGCTGTCCTGGCTCTGGGAGCAGCCCCTGCACCCAGCACGACACAGGAGGGGCTCTGGAACCTTCCAGGCAGAGATCTGGGGGGGCTGGGGGTCCCCCCACAGTTTTACAGAGCCTGCATCTCCGTGGGGCTCTGCAGCAGAGTTTAAGGGGATTTAATTTATGAACTGCAGCTTGCTAAAAGCTCAGGGAAATTGACACCTGGGCTGAGAGGGGAAGCTGCTCTGTCGGGTTTGGTTCAGCAGAGCCCACGCAGAGAGCCCTGCTGGCCATAAATCCTCCAGCCTTTCATGAAAAAGGGCGAGAGCTTAAAAAAAAATTAAAAAAAAAAAAAAAAAGCCCAAACCCCACAAAACCTGATACCACCATAAAAAATAAAAAAAACCCCCAAACTCTGGCAGGCTGTGTGTGGTTTGGGCTGATGGAGCTCTGCAGTGCAGCCGAGCTGTACCTGCGATGATGACGGAGTCGGTGCGAGCGGGGCCGAACTTGAGGGTCAGCTCGTGCTTGTGCTTGTGCACAGCCAGGTGGTCCTCGTTGGTGAACCTCTGCAGGGACAGGGACAGAGTCAGCTCTGCTGGGCAGGGACAGGGACAGAGTCAGCTCTGCAGGGACAGGGGACAGACAGGGGATAGGGGACAGGCAGGTGGTCCTCGTTGGTGAACCTCTGCAGGGACAGGGACAGGGACAGAGTCAGCTCTGCAGGGACAGGGGACAGCCAGGGGATAGGGGACAGGCAGGTGGTCCTCGTTGGTGAACCTCTGCAGGGACAGGGACAGGGACAGGGACAGGGACAGGGACAGGGACAGGGACAGGGACAGAGTCAGCTCTGCTGGGCTGGGACAGGGACAGGGGACAGGGGACAGGGACAGGGGACAGTGACAGGGGACAGGGGACAGGGACAGGGATAGGGGACAGGCAGGTGGTCCTCGTTGGTGAACCTCTGCAGGGACAGGGACAGGGACAGTGTCAGCTCTGCTGGGCTGGGGACAGGGGACAGGGGACAGGGGACAGGGGGACAGGAGGTAGGGGACAGGGAGATAGGCAGGGGACAGGGGAGGTTGGGACAGGGCTGGGGAGGGACAGGGAGACAGACGGACAGGGGGACAGACAGGGGGACAGGGGACAGGGGACAGGGGATAGGGGACAGGGGGACAGGAGGACAGGGCTGGGACAGGGGGACAGGGGGAGAGGGGGAAAGGGGAGGTTGGGACAGTGGGACAGACAGGGGGACAGGGCTGGGACTGGGCTGGGACAGAGGGACAGAGGGACAGTGGGACAGGGGGACAGAGGGACAGTGGGACAAGGGACAGAGGGACAGTGGGACAGAGGGACAGAGGGACAGAGGGACAGGGGGGACAGAGGGACAGTGGGACAGGGCTGGAGGAGCACGGGGGGGGCACAGGAAAAGCCTTTCTGGGGGCTGGGGGTTTTCACAGTCTGGGTCCGGGGTGATGCTGATGGAAATGCACGGAAATCCTAAATTCCAAAATCCCCACTTTGCTGCTGGCTGGATTTGGTGAAACTGGGGCAATTCTGCACGGGGTGAGTCCCCCCAGCCCCCCGGGCACTCAGCTCCTTTTTCAGAGGGGGGACACAGCAGTGGCAGGGGGGAGCATCTCCCTACCCACCCCCCAAACCCCAAACCCCAAATCCAAACCCCAAACCCCAAATCCCAAACCCCAAACCAAACCCCAAACCCCAAACCCCAAACCCCAAACCCCAAACCCCAAACCCCAAACCCGCCCGGGGGAGGGGCGCAGGAGCCAGCCCAGCCCCAGGGAAGCCCCCGCGGGTTCCGGGGGCTGGGAAAGGCGGGCAAAGGCAGCGGGAGGCGGCAGGGACGGGGTTAAGCCCGGCCCCACAAAGCCGGGATGGATCGCGCTCTCTGCTATGGACTGCGACAGACGGGCCGGGCGCCGCCGCAGCAGCGCTGCCTGCACCCGGAGCAGCAGTGCAGCAGCAGCAGCGCAGGAACAGCAGTGCAGCAGCAGCAGCACAGCAGCAGCACAGCACCAGTGCAGCAGCAGCAGCACAGCAGCAGCAGTGCAGCAGCAGCAGTGCAGCAGCAGTACCAGCAGTGCAGCAGTAGTACCAGCAGTGCAGCAGCAGCAGCAGCAGTGCAGCAGCAGCAGTGCAGCAGCAGTACCAGCAGTGCAGCAGCAGCAGCAGCAGTGCAGCAGCAGCAGTGCAGCAGCAGTACCAGCAGTGCAGCAGTAGTACCAGCAGTGCAGCAGCAGCAGCAGCAGTGCAGCAGCAGCAGTGCAGCAGCAGTACCAGCAGTGCAGCAGCAGCAGCAGGAGCACAGCAGCAGGAGCACAGCAGCAGTGCAGCAGCAGTGCAGCAGCAGCAGTGCACCCCTGCCCTCTCCCCATCCCCCAGAGCCGCCCGCAGTGCGGGGCTGGGACAGCCGCGGGTCCATTGCCGGCTCTGCTCAGTCACCGATAAATCCCGGAGCTGAGCTCAGCTGAGCTGAGCTGAGCGGGGCTGGGGACACTGCCTGGGGACGGGGACACTGCCTGGGGCTGGGGACAGTGCCTGGGGACAATGCCTGGGGCTGGGGACAGTGCCTGGGGCTGGGGACCATCCCTGAGGGAGAGGGACAATCCCTGGGTGACAGGGACAATCCCTGGGTGACAGGGACAATTCCTGGTGGAGAGGGACAATCCCTGGAGTCAGGGGACAATCCGTGGTCACAGGGACAATCCCTGGGTGGTGAGGGACAATCCCTGATGGTGAGGGACAATTTCTGGCTCTGGGGACAATCCCTGGGTGGTGAGGGACAACCCTTGGTGACAGGGACAACCCCTGGTGACAGGGACAATCCTTGGTGACAGGGACAATCCCTGGGTGGTGAGGGACAATCCCTGGGTGGTGAGGGACAATTTCTGGTTCTGGGGACAATCCCTGATGGTGAGGGACAATCTTTGGTGACAGGGACAATCCCTGGAGTCAGGGGACAATCCCTGGTGGTGAGGGACAATCCTTGGTGACAGGGACAATCCCTGGTGGCAGACACAACCCCTGGTGACAGGGACAATCCCTGGTGGTGAAGGACAATCCCTGGGTGGTGAGGGACAATCTTTGGTGACAGGGACAACCCCTGGTGACAGGGACAATCTTTGGTGGCAGACACAACCCTTGGTGACAGGGACAATCCCTGGTGGCAGACACAACCCTTGGTGACAGGGACAATCTTTGGTGACAGGGACAATCCCTGGTGGCAGACACAACCCCTGGTGACAGGGACAATCCCTGGTGGCAGACACAACCCCTGGTGACAGGGACAATCCCAGGGGACTCCGGCCCGCGGGGCCCATCCGTCCCCTCGAGGACAGGGGGTGCCACTCCCTGAGTGTCCCTCAGAGCGGTGTCACGAGGTGCTGTGGTAATTTGGGCTCAGATTTACAGAAATCGGGGCTGGGGGCAGAAAACTAAACCCAGCTCCAGACTGAGCTCCCAGACTGAGCTCCCAGACTGAGCTCCACCCCAGAACTAACCCTTAAACAAACCCCAAAGAAAATTCCTCCATCTGCCCCATCTGGGTTTTTCCCTCTGCCCCAGCCTGGCCAGGACCCTTTTTTTTGCCATGAACCCTTTTTTGTCCAGGAACCTTTTTTAGCCATGAACCCTTTTTTTGCCATGAACCCTTTTTTTGCCATGAACCTTTTTTGGCCATGAACCCTTTTTTGGCCAGGACCCTTTTTTTTGCCATGAACCCTTTTTTGCCATGAACCTTTTTTAGCCATGAACCTTTTTTTGTCCAGGAACCTTTTTTGCCAGGAGCCCTTTTTTGGCCAGGGACCTTTTTTGCCATGAACCCTTTTTTGTCCAGGAACCCTTTTTAGCCATGAACCCTTTTTTAGCCATGAACCTTTTTTTAGCCAGGAACCTTTTTTTAGCCAGAAACCCTTTTTTTTGCCATGAACCCTTTTTTTGCCATGAACCTTTTTTTGCCATGAACCTTTTTTAGCCATGAACCCTTTTTTTTTTTGCCATGAACCTTTTTTAGCCATGAATCTTTTTTTTTCCATGAACCCTTTTTTTGCCATGAACCTTTTTTAGCCATGAACCTTTTTTAGCCAGAAACCCTTTTTTTTGCCATGAACTCTTTTTTTTTGTGCGAGAGCTCTCCCCAAATCGCAGAACGCTCGGGAACAAAGGGAAGGCGAGGGGCCCCTCGAGGGGGCCACACCCACACTCCCAAAATCCCCGGGATTTCTGGAACTCGGCAGGACCCCGCTGGCACGGGAAATAACCCCGGTTTTTATGCAGATGAATATTGAACAGGCGGGCGGCGTCGGAAATCTGAGCACCTGAGACGGGGAGCGGGTGGAAAAATATAAAAAAAAATTAAAAATTCCCAATTCTCCCGCTGCTTTTTGCGCTATAGAAATGTGATTTTTCAGCTCAGGCAGGGAAGAGCGGGAGGTGCAGTCTATCCCAGCAGCCTCAGCCAACGCCAGGTTTATTTTAATCTTTCATTTCCCTTCATTGCCGGATTTTTTTTATTTAATTTTTTTTTTTTTCCCGGTACTTTGGGTGCGCCGGGCGCGCGTTACAGCTCTATTTAACATCTTTATGTGGGCTCACAGCTCGGCTGCTCTCTCCTTCCCCGCGCTGAAATGCTCGCAGACACAATTTATCTTCCCGCACGCATTTCCCAACGCCGAGAGCCAGAGGCTGAGTCTGGCGCTCGGGCTCTAAATCATGTCATTTTACACGGAGAGGGGAACGGAGGGGGGCCGGAGCGGGGGAAAAAAAATGGGAAAAAATGGAATGAGTTAAAGCCGCAGCGCTGGCTTTAATATTTAATCTCCTTCCATCAGCAGCTGACATGCAGCAGGGTTATTTCAGCTGCTATTCCGCGGGTGTCGGAATTAAAGAGAAGCTGTTGGCTGGGGCGAGGGGAGCGGCCCCGGGGCTGGAGCTGCCTCCTGCAGACCCCACTTTGGTTTTTTTGCCTCCCCAGCAGGGTTGGACAGACTCGAAATTCAGAATTTTCCCTCCCCAGCAGGGTTGGATAGACCCGAAATTCGGAATTTTCCCTCCCCAGCAGGGTTGGACAGACCCGAAATTCGGAATTTTCCCTCCCCAGCAGGGTTGGACAGACCCGAAATTCGGAATTTTCCTTCCCCAGAGGGGTTGGACAGACCCGAAATTCGGAATTTTCCCTCCCCAGCAGGGTTGGACAGACCCGAAATTCGGAATTTTCCCTCCCCAGCAGGGTTGGGGTTGGTTGGATACATTGAAATCTGGAATTTTCCCTCCCCAGCAGGGTTGGACAGACCCGAAATTCAGAATTTTCCCTCCCCAGCAGGGTTGGACAGACCCGAAATTCAGAATTTTCCCTCCCCAGAGGGGTTGGACAGACCCGAAATTCGGAATTTTCCCTCCCCAGCAAGGTTGGGGTGGGTTTGATACATTGAAATCTGGAATTTTCCCTCCCCAGCGGGGTTGGACAGACCCGAAATTCAGAATTTTCCTTCCCCGGCAGGGTTGGGGTGGGTTGGATACATTGAAATCTGGAATTTTCCCTCCCCAGCAGTGTTGGACAGACCCGAAATTCAGAATTTTCCCTCCCCAGCAGGGTTGGACAGACCCGAAATTCGGAATTTTTCCTCCCCAGCAGGGTTGGACAGACCCGAAATTCGGAATTTTCCCTCCCCAGCAGGGTTAGACAGACCCGAAATTCGGAATTTTCCCTCCCCAGAGGGGTTGGGGTGGGTTGGATACATTGAAATCTGGAATTTTCCCTCCCCAGCAGGGTTCTGGTGAATTGGACAGACCCGAAATTTGGATTTTTCCCCTCCCTAGTGGGGTTGGGATGGGTTGGGGTGGGTTATACACACCCGAAATTTGGATTTTTACCTCCCCGGGTGGGTCGGACAGACTGAAATTTGTATTTTCCCTCCCCGGGTGGGTCGGACAGACCCGAAATTTGTATTTTCCCCTCCCCGGGTGGGTCGGACAGACCCGAAATTTGTATTTTCCCTCCCCGGGTGGGTCGGCCAGACCCGAAATTTCTTTTTTTCCCCTCCCCGGGTGGGTCGGCGTGACCCGATATTTCTTTTTTTCCCCTCCCCGGGTGGGTCGGACAGACCCGAAATTTATATTTTCCCTCCCCGGGTGGGTCGGACAGACCCGATATTTGTATTTTCCCTCCCCGGGTGGGTCGGACAGACCCGATATTTGTATTTTCCCTCCCCGGGTGGGTCGGACACCCTGAAATTTCTTTTTTTCCCTCCCCAGGTGGGTCGGCCAGACCCGATATTTCTTTTTTTCCCTCCCCGGGTGGGTTGTACAGACCCGATATTTCTTTTTTTCCCTCCCCGGGTGGGTTGTACAGACCCGATATTTCTTTTTTTCCCTCCCCGGGTGGGTCGGACACACTGACATTTGTATTTTCCCTCCCCGGGTGGGTTGTACAGACCCGATATTTCTTTTTTTCCCTCCCCGGGTGGGCCGGCTGACCCCGGGTGCCAGCCCCGGGATAACCGCGCTCCCTCCAGCCCGAACCGGGGGCGGTTTCATCTCCCGCGGGTTTAACAAGCACAGCCCCGGGCTGGGATCGCTCAGGGCTCCTCCGGATTTTGGGGGGTCCGGAGAGCCCCTGGGGGGGCCCAGAACCGCCCGGAGCGCCGGCCGAGCTCGCCAGCCCCGCAATTAATGAGCGCAATTAATGAGTGTAATTAATGAGTGTAATTAATGAGCTGTCAGCGCGGCCGGGAGGGCGAGCCCTGCCCCAGCGTCACTGGGAACGGGAGCCAAAGTGGCCACGGGGACACTGCCCTGACACACCTGGGCATGGGGACACACCTGGGCACGGGTCACACCTGGGCACACGAACACACCTGGGCACAGGGACACACCTGAGCACAGGGACACACCTGGGCACGGGGACACACCTGGGCACAGGGACACACCTGAGCACGGGTCACACCTGGGCACAGGGACACACCTGAGCACAGGGACACACCTGGGCATGGGGACACACCTGGGCACGGGGACACACCTGGGCACGGGACACACCTGGGCATGGGGACACACCTGGGCACAGGGACACACCTGGGCACGGGGCACATCCTGAGCACGGGTCACACCTGGGCACGGGGACACACCTGGGCACAGGGACACACCTGGGCATGGGGACACACCTGGGCACACGGACACACCTGGGCACGGGGACACACCTGGGCACGGGTCACACCTGGGCACGGGGTCACACCTGAGCACGGGTCACACCTGGGCACACGGACACACCTGGGCATGGGGACACACCTGGGCACGGGGTCACACCTGAGCACGGGTCACACCTGGGCACGGGTCACACCTGAGCATGGGGACACACCTGGGCACGGGGACACACCTGAGCACAGGTCACACCTGGGCATGGGGACACACCTGGGCACGGGGACACACCTGGGCACACGGACACACCTGGGCACAGGGACACACCTGAGCACGGGTCACACCTGAGCATGGGGACACACCTGAGCATGGGGACACACCTGGGCATGGGGACACACCTGGGCACGGGTCACACCTGGGCACGGGTCACACCTGGGCATGGGGACACACCGGGGCACGGGGACACACCTGGGCACGGGGACACACCTGGGCACAGGGACACACCTGAGCACAGGGACACACCTGGGCACGGGGTCACACCTGGGCACGGGGACACACCTGGGCACGGGTCACACCTGGGCACAGGGACACACCTGGGCATGGGGACACACCTGGGCACGGGGACACACCTGGGCACGGGGACACACCTGGGCACGGGGACACACCTGAGCACAGGGTCACACCTGGGCATGGGGACACACCTGGGCACGGGGACACACCTGGGCACGGGGACACACCTGAGCACAGGGTCACACCTGGGCATGGGGACACACCTGGGCACAGGGTCACACCTGGGCACAGGGACACACCTGGGCACAGGTCACACCTGGGCACAGGGACACACCTGGGCACGGGTCACACCTGGGCATGGGGACACACCTGGGCACGGGGACACACCTGGGCACAGGGACACACCTGGGCACGGGTCACACCTGGGCACGGGTCACACCTGAGCACAGGTCACACCTGGGCATGGGGACACACCTGGGCACGGGGTCACACCTGAGCATGGGGACACACCTGAGCATGGGGACACACCTGGGCATGGGGACACTGCCCTGACACACCTGGGCACGGGGACACACCTGGGCACGGGTCACACCTGAGCACGGGTCACACCTGGGCACGGGTCACACCTGAGCAGCAGGACGCTGCGCTGCGGTGCAGGAGGGAAATGAGCTGAGCTCAGTCACCGCCTTTAAAAGCTGCCACGCTTTGGGGCTGGGTTTCACTTCCAAAATCCAGCCCAGCGCTCCCCACAGCCCACACCGACATTCCCAAAACATTCCCAGGCTGCAGAGATGTTCCCAGCCTGTTCCCAGCCACGGGGTGGCTCAGGGTGTCCCCATCGCTGTCCGAGGGTCAGTGATGTCCCCATGGCTGTCCCCAGGTCAGCGATGTCCCCATGGCTGTCCCCAGGGTCAGCGATGTCCCCAGGGTCAGCAATGTCCCCGCGGCTGTCCCCAGGGTCAGTGATGTCCCCAGGGTCAGTGATGTCCCCGTGGCTGTCCCCAGGTCAGTGATGTCCCCGTGGCTGTCCGAGGGTCAGTGATGTCCCCGTGGCTGTCCCCAGCTCAGCGATGTCCCCGTGGCTGTCCCCAGGGTCAGCGATGTCCCCATGGCTGCCCCAGGTCAGTGATGTCCCCGCGGCTGCCCCAGGGTCAGTGATGTCCCCAGGGTCAGTGATGTCCCCGTGGCTGTCCCCAGCTCAGCGATGTCCCCATGGCTGTCCCAGGGTCAGTGATGTCCCCATGGCTGCCCCAGCTCAGCAATGTCCCCATGGCTGTCCCCAGCTGAGCGATGTCCCCATGGCTGTCCCCAGGGTCAGTGATGTCCCCATGGCTGTCCCCAGGTCAGAGATGTCCCCGTGGCTGTCCCCAGGGTCAGTGATGTCCCCATGGCTGTCCCCAGCTCAGCGATGTCCCCGCGGCTGCCCCAGCTCAGCGATGTCCCCGTGGCTGTCCCCAGGGTCAGCGATGCCCCCATGGCTGTCCCAGGGTCAGTGATGTCCCCAGCTCAGCGATGTCCCCGCGGCTGTCCCCAGCTCAGCGATGTCCCCGCGGCTGTCCCCAGCTCAGTGATGTCCCCAGCTCAGCGATGTCCCCGCGGCTGTCCCCAGGTCAGCGATGTCCCCATGGCTGTCCCCAGGTCAGCGATGTCCCCAGGTCAGCAATGTCCCCATGGCTGTCCCCAGGGTCAGCGATGTCCCCGTGGCTGTCCCCAGCTGAGCGATGTCCCCAGCTCAGCGATGTCCCCGCGGCTGCCCCAGCTCAGCGATGTCCCCCCACGCCCCCACCTCCCAGCTGAGCGCTCCCGGTAATTCCCTCTCCGGCTGCTTTGCACCGATTAATTCCCCGACGCGCCCGATCCGATCCGGGGGTGATTGACGGCCGAGAGCCCGGGGGCAGCGCCGCAATCACCGCGGAACATTTCCATGGCAATGAGCTGGGACCGAGGGGAGCAGCGCGGGGGCTCCTCGGCCTGGCAGAGCCCAGCCCCACACGGACCCTCGGGAGCCCGGGGTGGCCAGCAGAGCGCGGGGCTGCTCGCCACGGCGGCTCCCGGGGCCGGCGGCTGCTGCTCCTGGGCGAGAAGGACGAGGGGGGAAGGTTTGGAAGGATCGGCTCGGGGAGGAAACCCAGACCGGGAACGGCGCTGGGAGAGCGGGGCCGCGCTCCCCGATCCGGGAAATCTGCAGGAAAAGCTGGGAAAGGTCACTCCGATCCCGGGATGCAAATCCCGAACATACTGAGCTCCCCGATCCGGGAAATCTGCAGGAAAAGCTGGGAAAGGTCACCCCCATCCCGGGATGCAAATCCCGAACACACAGAGCTCCCCGATCCGGGAAATCTGCAGGAAAAGCTGGGAAATCACCCCCATCCCGGGATGCACAATCCTGAACACACTGAGCTCCCTGATCCGGGAAATCTGCAGGAAAAGCTGGGAAAGGTCACCCCCATCCCGGGATGAAGAATCCTGAGCACCCCGCGTTCCCCAGTTCAGGAGAAGAGGAAAATCTGGGAAAGGTCACCCCCATTCCAGGATGCAAATCCCGAGCGCCCCACAATCCCCGATCCAGGGAAATCTTGAGGAAAGGAAAAGCTGGGAAAGGTCACCCCCATCCCGGGATGCAGAATCCCGAACATACTGAGTTCCCTGATCCGGGAAATCTGGAGGGAAATCTGGGAAAGGTCACTCCCATCCCGGGATGCAAATCCCGAGTGCCCCGCGTTCCCAATCCAGGGAAATCTGGGAAAGGTCACCCCTTGTTCCCGGGATGCAAATCCCGAGTGCCCCGCATTCCCAATCCAGGGAAATCTGGGAGAGGTCACCCCTTGTTCCCGGGATGCAAATCCCGAGTGCCCCGCGTTCCCAATCCAGGGAAATCTGGGAAAGGTCACCCCTTGTTCCCGGGATGCAAATCCCGAGTGCCCCGCGTTCCCAACCCAGGAAAATCTGGAGGGAAATCTGGGAAAGGTCACCCCCATCCCGAGCTCCCCCGAGCCGCGGGCAGCAGGAAAAGCCGAAACGATTCCTGCCGGCTGCGGGAAGGAGCGCTGGGTGCATCCTGAGCCATTCCCACCCCCCAGCCCAAACTGCAGCCAGATTTAAACCCTGAAATGTTATTTTTGGCTCCGGCGACTCCAGGGACCCCGTGTCTCTGCCTGTCCCTTTAAAATGCTGCTCCCTCTGCCCCGTGATTGATTCCGGGTCCTTCCTCGTGTTAAAAAAAAAAAAAAAAGGAGGAATAGGAATAATAATCGAACAGTGGGCAGCGCTGGGTGAGGAATCCCCGGCCCAGCACCCCCACAGAACATTGTGCAAAGCACCAAAACTGGATTTTTTTTTTTTTTTCCCTTACTCTCTTGTTTGCTCAGAGAATTAATTTTTTTTGTAGCTCCCCAAAGCTCCCCGCACTGACACAAAGAGCCGAGCGGGCTCTGGAGCCCTCCCCACCCTCCGCGATCAAGGGCAGAGCATTTAACTGGGAGGAGGTAAATAATTTAATTTACATTTCTATGGCTCCGCTTATCCCAAAGGGCTTCCGAGGCCCCTCCTGGAATGCAGGTGTTCGGGCAGGAAACATCTGGCTGAGGACGTGAGGAGCCAAGGACGGCCGGGGCAAAATCCTCCCCAACCTGCGCGCTCCGCGTCCCTTTTTTTTAATGTTCCCTTTGAAAGTCAGGACAATGTGTCTGGTGCGGTAAAAAACACCCGGGCTGGGAGGGGAGCGGCGAGGCCAGAGCCGGGAACGGCCCGAGGAGCGCGGTGGGGCACAGCTGGGGACAGCTGGGGACAGCTGGGGACACCTGGGCACACCTGGCCCGGGCAGGCACAGCCCCTTCGGACGGTGCTGGAATCACACCTGGAACTGGAATTTCAGGGACACGAACCCGAACCGGCCCCGAAAGCTCCACCGGGAGAGCAGCGAGGATTTCCTACAGCACCGACCCGGCTCGGGGGCACGGATCCCAAAATCCCATGGAACGGGTCCCAAAATCCCGGGTCAGATCCCAGCCCCGCGGGGCCACAGCCGTGTCCCGACTGCGGCCGTGCCCGAGCTCCACCCGGTGGAGCATCCTGAGATCCCATCCCGGCCCCGGACCGTGAATCGCGATCCGAGCCTCGGGCCGTGAATCGCGATCCGAGCCCCGGGCCGTGAATCGCGATCCTAAACCCGATTCGTGAATCGCGGTCCGAGCCCCGGACCGTGAATCGCGATCCGAGCCCCGGGCCGTGAATCGCGATCCTAAACCCGATTCGTGAATCGCGGTCCGAGCCCCGGACCGTGAATCGCGATCCGAGCCCCGGGCCGTGAATCGCGATCCGAGCCCCGGGCCGTGAATCGCCCCGGCTCCTCCGGCTGACTTTGGGCAGCACCAGAATCGGGCACGGCTCGGAGCCGGGCGGGCACGAACCGGGCACGAAGCGGGAATTCACAAAGCAATTAACGGGCACCGAACCGGGCATTAACAAAGGCAATTAACGGGCACCGAACCGGGCACGAACCGGGAATTCACAAAGCAATTAACGGGCACGAACCGGGCATTAACAAAGGCAATTAACGGGCACCGAACCGGGCACGAACCGGGAATTCACAAAGCAATTAACGGGCACAAACTGGGCACTGACAAAGGCAATTAACGGGCACCGAACCGGGCACGAACCGGGAATTCACAAAGGCAATTAACGGGCACGAACCGGGCACTGACAAAGGCAATTAACGGGCACGAACCAGACACGAACCGGGCACTGACAAAGGCAATTAACGGGCACGAACCGGGCACGAACCGGGCACTGACAAAGGCAATTAACGGGCACGAATCCGGAATTCACAAAGCAATTAACCGGCACGAACCGGGCTTTGACAAAGGCAATTAACGGGCACGAACCGGGAATTCACAAAGGCAATTAACGGGCACGAATCCGGAATTCACAAAGGCAATTAACGGGCACGAACCGGGCACTGACAAAGGCAATTAACGGGCACGAACCCGGAATTCACAAAGCAATTAACCGGCACGGACCGGGCACTGACAAAGGCAATTAACGGCCCTTTCCTCTCCGCGATCTCCGCGTTCTCCTCCCGGCTCCGACACCGAGCCGGGACCGGGGGATTCGCGGAATTCCCGCCCCGAGGTGAAGTTTTCGGGGTTTTCGGGGGGCACTGCTCGTGCGGAGGGAGAACCGCGAGCCCTTGGGGCTGCTGGTGGAAAAAGGGTAAAACAAAAGAAAAAAAAAACTGACAATAAAATCAAATTCCCCTCCCAGGTTTCGGGTGTTGCTGCTGTCCCCTGCAGCTCGCTCGGTGTCACCCGGCAGCTCCTGAGGAATAACCCAGGAGCTCTTCCCGAGGTTTTCTCCCCAAAAAAAAACCAGACAAACAGGGGAGGGTTCATGGAGTCCAAGCAAAACCGTAACAGGAAACTCCATCCCAGAGCCAAGGATGGAAGTGCAGCAGCAATTAAAATAATTAAATCCCAACTGCAGCGGGTTAATTTGTAGCCGTGAACGGATCGGAAACGCCTCTGGAGAGGCGCCAGGGCCGGGAGGGGCTGGGGCAGCGCTGGGAGCGGAGCTGCTCCAATCCCAGCCCGAATTCCCGGGGAACCGGGGCGAGGGCAGAGCCCCGGCACGGGAAAGGGAAACTGAGGCACGGCTGCGCTCTCGTGGATTTGGGAACCCCCGTGGGGGGGCTCACTCCGGGGCTGTCCCCTCGGAAAAGGCCCTGCAGCACTGCCCGCCCCCTCCACTCACCACTGCCTCAGAGCTCCCCCAAACACGGCCCCAAAACAACCTCTGAACGAAAGTGGGCTCGATCCCAAAACCAACCCCAGAACAGAAATTGCCTCGACCCCAAAACCAACCCCAGAACAAACGTGGGCTCGACCCCAAACCTAGTCTCATAACAAAAGCCGGTTCAACCCCAAACCCAGCCCCAGAACAAAGCCAGTTTGACCCCAAACCCCGTTCCAGAACAAATCCAGTTCGACCCTAAACCCATTTCCAGCACAAAGCCGGTTCGACCCTAAAACCAGTCTCAGAACAAAGCCAGTTCGACCCCAAACCCATTCTCAAAATAAACCCAGTTTGACCCCAGCCTGTTCCCGGCACAAACCCAGTTTGACCCCAGACTCATTCCCAGCACAAATCCAGTTTGACCCCAGACTCGTTCCCAGCACAAACCCAGTTTGACCCCAATCCTATTCCCAGCACAAACCCAGTTTGACCCCAGTCCTATTCCAGCACAAACCCAGTTTGACCCCAATCCTATTCCAGCACAAACCCAGTTTGACCCCAATCCTATTCCCAGCACAAACCCAGTTTGACCCCAATCCTATTCCCAGCACAAACCCAGTTTGACCCCAGACCCGTTCCCAGCACAAACCCAGTTTGACCCCAAACCCATTCCCAGCACAAACCCAGTTTGACCCCAATCCTATTCCCAGCACAAACCCAGTTTGACCCCAGTACTATTCCCAGCACAAACCCAGTTTGACCCCAAACCCATTCCCAGCACAAACCCAGTTTGACCCCAAACCCATTCCCAGCACAAACCCAGTTTGACCCCAGACCCGTTCCCAGCACAAACCCAGTTTGACCCCAGACCCGTTCCCGGCACAGATGCAGCCCCGGGGGGGTTTTTGGGGCCGGGCAGCGCCGGCGCGGCTCAGCCGTGACCTTGGGCTGCCGCTCAGAGGATGCCGCGGCCCCTTTCGGCTTTTCAGGGCCCTGCGACGGCGATTTCCTTCAATTCAGCGGCGCTGGGAACGTGCCCAGCCATTCGCAGCCCCTGATGGCTTTATGGCCTGGAATGGGATTTATCTCCGGGCAAGGGCAGCGGGGCAAAGGAAAAGAGAATTCGGTCCCTGAAGGGTTCGGGGTTTGTCCCTTCAATGGCGGCACGGAGGGAAAAACCCACAGGGGATTCAAAACAAACCAAAAAATGGGGAGAGGGATCCTGAGGGGTGGGAGGCAAACTGGGGGACAACAGGGGCGCTTTGGGAAGGAGCTGCAGGAATCCCGAGGATCCCTGCCCTCGGAATGAGTCCTGTCCTCCCTGCTCACACAGCTCCCAAACCTTTTTTTATTTCCCATCCCTTTATTTTCCTCGTTGCCAGCACCAAAGCACCAACAATTCTCCGTCAATCCCTGCATAAAAAAAACTCATTTTTGTGCCTCTCCTGGAGATTCTGGCCATCCTGCAGCTCCCTTCCCTGCCCCGCTTCCACATCCAGCCGCATTCCCGGCTCCTGCCGCCAGCACTGCGGTAATTAAAGCTTTTAGAAAAGGAGAGCGGCAGCAGCAGCAGGGAGGGAATAAAAAAAAAAAAAAAAAAAAAAAAAAAAAATCAGCGTTTGCCTTTTTTTGCCTCTCGGAAGAGCCACCTGTTTTATCGGAACGGGGATTTATGGGCACATTAACGCGGAGCTGCTGCTCCCACCCTGATGAGGTTCTCAGTGACCCTCTTCTCCCCGCAGATTTATGGCTCCATCCTGCAGCTCCTGCTTCCCTTTCTGCCCCCAAAATCGCTGCAGCCGCTTCCCGGGAGCTGCTCGGCTCTCCCAGACAGCGGGCTCGGCTTTTGTGGCAGAGAATTTTTGCTTTTATCCCGTTTTTTTTTAACAGGAGGGGACCCACGCTGGGAGGTTTGAGCTGTGTCGGGATCAGGCTTGGGGAGCAAACACGATCCCCACAAAATCCTCACAAAATTCTTACAAAATTCCCCACGAAATTCTCACAAAATTTTCACAAAATCCTCACAAAATCCTCACAAAATCCTCACAAAATCCCCACAAAAGCCCCACAGAATTCTTACAAAATCCCCCAAAATTCTCACAAAATTTTCACAAAATCCTCACAAAATCCCCGCAAAATCCCCACTAAAGCCCCACAGAATTCTTACAAAATCCCACAAAATTCCCACAAAATTCCCACAAAATTCTCACAAAAATCTTAAAAAATCCCCCCAAAATTCTCACAAAATCCCCGCAAAATTCTCACAAAATCCTCATAAAATCCCCCTAAAATCCCCGCAAAAGCCCCAGAGAATCCCCAGCGAAGCCGGAGCCTCCCAGCCGCACTTTGCTCCCCAGTCACGTCCCGCCCACCCCAGCGGGTCGGTCCCGGGGTGTCCCCCCGATGTCCCCCCGGTGTCCCCGCGGTGTCCCCCGGCCCGGGCGCGGGGCTGGCTCGCGGACACAAAGCCAAGGTCACCCGAGGCGTCCTTCGGGGCTGGAGCCGTTTCCCTGCCCGCAGTAAAATTAAAACCGCGCATTGAAATTCTGCTCGGGAGCGCTGCAGACGGCGGAGCGGCGGAACCGGCGGGCACCGAGATCCCGACAGCGGAAAACAGCGGCGGGAACCGCGGCCCGGCCCCGGAGCCGCGGGACGGGACAGCTCCCGGTTCCGGGATGGGGGAATTCCCCAATTCCAGGATGGGGACAATTCCCCAGTTCCCGGATGGGGGAATTCCCCAAATCTGGGCTTGGGACAGCTCCCCAATTCCAGGATGGGAAAATTCCCCAATTCCAGGCTGGGGAAAATTCCCCAATTCCAGGATGGGGAAAATTCCCCAATTCCAGGCTGGGGAGAATTCCCCAGTTCCAGGCTGGGGACAATTCCCGATTCCAGGATGGGGGAATTCCCCGATTCCAGGATGGGGAAAATTCCCCAATTCCAGGCTGGGGACAATTCCCTAATTCCAGGCTGGGGACAATTCCCTAATTCCAGGCTGGGGAGAATTCCCAAATTCCAGGCTGGGGAAAATTCCCCAATTCCAGGCTGGGGACAATTCCCCAATTCCAGGCTGGGGAAAATTCCCTAATTCCAGGCTGGGAAAATTCCCCAATTCCAATTGCAGGGCAGGAGAGCTCAGGGCACTGGCAAAAGGATCATTCCCAAATTCCCAGCACTACAGGGAAAGGATCATTCCCGAATTCCCGGCACTGCAGGGAAAGGATCATCCCCAAATTCCCGGCACTGCAGGGAAAGGATCATTCCCGAATTCCGGGTTTGAACAGCTCATTTTGGGGTTCATCCTCACAAATTCGGGTTTGGGGCTGACCCGCTCGCCCCCCAGCCGGCACCGGGCGGTTCCAGCAGCTCGGGTTTAATTCCCGGTGATTTCCCGGTGAATTCCCGGTGATTTCCCGGTGAATTCCCGGTGAGTTCCCGGCGGTGCCACCCCTCTGTGTCCCGTGGCCCGGGGGCGATCAGGCCCGTGCCCCGCTGGCCGGGCTCCTGCTGGCTGCGGGTTCGATCCCGGCGGGAATTCCGGGGCTTTCAGGATTTTATTGTTTAAATCCGGCTTAGGAAAAATTAAATTAAAAAAAAAAAAAAAAATTAAAAATCGTTTGAGCAGAACGGTTGGGCCGAGCGGTGGCGGAGCAGGTGTGAAAACAGGCTGGGCCGGGATTTGGGGAGCCCGAACCGGGATGAGCCCGAACCGGGCCGGGATGGATCGGAACCGAGCCGGGATGGATCGGAACCGGGCCGGGATGGATCGGAACCGGGCAGGGATGGATCGGAACCGGGCAGGGATGGATCTGAACCGGGCCGGGATAGATCCGAACCGGGCAGGGATGGATCCGAACCGGGCCGGGATGGATCGGAACCGGGCTGGGACTGATCGGAACCGGGCCGGGAAGGATCGGAACCGGGCAGGGATGGATCGGAACCGGGCCGGGATGGATCCGAACCGGGCCGGGATGAGCCGGAACCGGGCCGGGATGGATCGGAACCGAGCCGGGATGGATCGGAACCGGGCCGGGATGGATCGGAACCGGGCAGGGACGGATCGGAACCGGGCAGGGATGGATCGGAACCGGGCCGGGAAGGATCGGAATCGGGCCGGGAAGGATCGGAACCGGGCCGGGATGGATCGGAACCGGGTCGGGATGGGCCCGAGCGAAACCCGCACTATCACATTTCTCTGGAAACAGGAATCAAGGGGATTTTTCCAGCCTGCTCCCTGCATTTCTGTCCGCCTGGCGCTGCTGTTTGCCCGTGCTCCAGCACTCCCAGCACTGCCGGAATCCCAAACATCCCCGGTATTCCCGGCACTCCCAGTATCCCCAGTATTCATTCCCAGTATTCCCAGTGACCCATTCCCAGTATCCCCAGTATCCCCAGTGTTCCCAGTTTCCCGCTGCCGGCGCCGGCAGAGCCGCGTGGGTGCCGCGGCTGCCGCAGAGGGGCGGAGCGGCCTCGGCTCCAAACAAAGCATCCTCGGGAGAAAAAAAGAGAAAAAGGGAAAAAAAAACAAAAAAAAAGGAGAAAAACGGAGAGGAAAAAAAAAATTTAAAAAAGGAAAAAAAAAAAATAAAAGGAGGGTTTCAGGGTTTCGGCTGCGGTCCCACCGGGGAGGGATAAAACCCCCGGGCATTTTTGGCTTATCCCCCCGCGGGTATTTTTGGTTTATGGTTTTACTGGTTTGTATTTTAACAGCTCGGCTGGGTTTCGGACCAGTTTACCGAAAGTGCCGCCAGCCAGGCACCTTCTGAGGTGGGATCGATCCTTTTCGTGCCGGCCCTGCTGCTCCGGGATCGCCGGGCGCCCGTAACGAGCCCTTTGTCAGCGCTGCCGCCCCGGGCGAGCCGTGATTTGTTCTCCCCGTAAAATAAAAAGGATTTACAATGGTCGGGGAGCAGCCTTGGCTCGGGAACGCGGGTTCAGCAGCGGGAAAGCGCCGGGAGAACAGCCCGGGCTGAGCTGGGGGCTCCGAGACCCCTCCCCGCCCTGCCGAGCCCCAGCCCCGCCTCGGGGCGCAGGGACAGACCCAGCCCAGGCTTAGTTAGCATCCCCAGCTTATCCCCAGTTCATCCCCAGTTCATTCCCAGTTTATCTCCAGCTCATCCCCAGTTCATTCCCAGCTTATCCCCAGTTTATCCCCAGTTCATTCCCAGCTTATCTCCAGTCCATCCCCAGTTCATTCCCAGCTTATCCCCAGTTCATCCCCAGTCAATCCCAGTTCATCCCCAGTTCATTCCCAGTTTATCCCCAGTTCATTCCCAGCTCATCCCCAGTTCATTCCCAGCTTATCCCCAGTTCATCCCCAGCTCATCCCCAGTTCATTCCCAGTTCATTCCCAGCTCATTCCCAGTTCATTCCCTGCTCATTCCCAGTTTATCCCCAGCTCATTCCCAGTTTATCCCCAGCTCATTCCCAGCTCATCCCCAGTACATTCCCAGCTCATCCCCAGTACATTCCCAGTTTATCCCCAGTACATCCCCAGTTCAACCCCAGCTCATCCCCAGTTCATTCCCAGTTCATTCCCTGCTCATTCCCTGCTCATCTCCAGCTCATTCCTGTTTATCCCCAGCTCATTCCCAGTTTATCCCCAGTCCATCCCCAGTTTATCCCCAGTTTATCCCCATTCCATCCCCAGTTTATCCCCAGCTCATTCCCAGTTTATCCCCAGTCCATCCCCAGTTTATCCCCAGCTCATCCCCAGTTTATCCCCAGTTTATCCCCATTCCATCCCCAGTTTATCCCCAGTCCATCCCGGCTCCCTGCCCCACACCAGCTCCTGCTGCAGAGCTGTTCCAAGAACTGCCAAGGAACCCCAGCCAGAGGAATGATAAAGATTTTAACTTACAGGAAACGCTGCTATTAAATAATATTTAAGTCTTAATTATATTTTAAACCAGCCATTTTAGAAAGAAAGAAGTTCTATTACGGCGCTTTTGTAGTTAAAGGTCTGTCAACATTTCCATTTTAAACCTTCATTTCTAGGGGGTTTATAATTTGGCCATAAAAATTCATTCTAGGCTGGAACTTGGCAAACAGGGGCTCAGCCCAGGAGCAATATTTTTTATTATCCAATTTGGTTTAAATTGGTTTGGCCGTTTTTAAGTTATAGGAGTGTAAAAAATAAACGTTTACTGGTTTCAGATGCCTTCTCAAGCTTGTTATTATTCAGGATTGGCCTTCCCTCCCCAGCTCCAAAAACACCTTCAGAGAGCTGGGGAGGCCTGGGCTGCGTGACAGAGCTGCAGGAGCTGCTGAGCCAGGCCTAAGCTGGGCCTGAGTCAGATCTGAGCCAGATCCTGAGTCAGACCCTGAGACAGACCTGAGACTAAACCATGAGCCAGGCCTGAGTCAGATCTGAGCCTAAACCATGAGCCAGGCCTAAGGCAGCCCTGTGTCACCATGAGCCAGGCCTAAGGCAGCCCTGAGTCAGATCTGAGCCTAAAACATGAGCCAGACCTGAGCCAGACCTGAGTCAGACCCTGAGACAGACCTGAGACTAAACCATGAGCCAAACCTGAGCCTAAACCATGAGCCAGGCCTAAGGCAGACCTGAGTTACCCTGAGCCAGGCCTAAGCTGGGCCTGAGTCAGATCTGAGCCAGATCTGAGCCCAGTACTGAGCCAGATCTGAGCCAGACCTGAGCCAGACCTGAGCCTAAACCATGAGCCAGACCTGAGCCAGACCTGAGCCAGATCTGAGCCAGACCTGAGCCTAAACCATGAGCCAGACCTGAGCCAAAACCCGGCCCCAAACCCGCCCCAAACCCGGCTCTAAACCCGCCCCAAACCCGGCCCCAAACCCGCCCCAAATCCGCCCTAAATCCGGCCCCAAACCCGCCCCAAACACAGCTCTAAACCCGGCCCCAAACCCGGCCCCAAACCCGGCTCTAAACCCGCCCCAAACCCGGCTCTAAACCCGCCCCAAACCCGCCCCAAACCCGCCTCCAAACCCGCCCCAAACCCAGCTCTAAACCCGCCCCAAACATGGCCCCAAGTCTGCCCTAAATCCGGCCCCAAACCCGCCCCAAACCCGCCCCAAATGGGGCCCCAAACCCGCCTCAAACCCGCCCCAAACCCGCCCCAAACCCGCCCCAAACCCGCCCCAAACCCGGCTCTAAACCCGGCCCCAAACCCGCCCCAAACCCGCCCCAAATCCGCCCCAAACCCGCCCCAAACCCGGCCCATGCAGATTTAGGGGATCACGGCAATAACTGACTGAGCCTGGCTCAACGCCGAGCGGTGCCGAGCCCTCCATAAACATTATTTCCATTATAGGACAAGATAAGAGGACACAATAAACCAGCCAGAAGAGGGGGGGAAAATAAGAAATAATTTTCTGGGCTGGTGAAAAGCCCCGGACAGGGTTAGGGGGAGAGAACTGGGAAATAAGGGGGGTTAAAAAGCAAATTATTGTCTGAGGAAATGGGCTGGGTAACTGGAGCCCCAGGGATGATCTGTGTGCCTTGTGAAAGGGAAATCTGTCAGAAGGGAGGGCTGGTCCCTTAAATATGTTCAATATTACAGCCCTGTAAATATATTAAATATTAAACCACATAAATATATTCAGTATTACAGCCCTGTAAATATATTCAATATTACTGCCCAGTAAATAAATACATTCAATATTACAGCCCTGTAAATACACTCAATATTAAACCCCATTAAATACATTCAATATTAAACCCCTGTAAATATATTCAGTATTACACCCCATTAAATATATTCAATATTACACCCCATTAAATACACTCAGTATTACATCCCATTAAATACATTCAACATTACAGCCCTGTAAATACACTCAATATTAAACCCCATTACACATATTCAATATTACACCCCTATAAATACACTCAATATTAAACCCCATTAAATATATTCAATATTACACCCCTGTAAATATATTCGGTATTACACCCCATTAAATACATTCAACATTACAGCCCTGCTCCCTGTTGAAGGTTTAATTCCCTAATTAACGAGGGGAACACTCCCAGCTCCAATTCTGAGATTTTGGGGTGATCAGCAGCACACCCCAGCCAGATGGATCCCACCAGAAATCCTGGCTCCAGGAATCCCTCTCTGCCTTCCAGAGCATTCCAGAGGCAGCCCCAGCTCCCTCCTGGGGCTGTCCCTGCCCCATTCCCTGCCCAGAAATGGGGAATTCTCCTCCTGCCCCATTCCCTGCCCAGAAATGGGGAATTCTCCTCCTGCCCCATTCCCTGCTCAGAAATGGGGAATTCTCCTCCTGCCCCATTCCCTGCTCAGGAATGGGGAATTCCCATCCCATTCCATTCCCTGCCCCATTCCTGCTCAGAAATGGGGAATTCTCATCTTGTCTTTCCTGGGGCTGTTCCTGCCCTGTTCCTGCCCCATTCCCTGCTCAGAAATGGGGAATTCTCCTCCTGCCCCATTCCCTGCTCAGAAATGGGGAATTCTCCTCCTGCCCATTCCCTGCTCTCACAGGGTTCAGGGGAATTCTCCTCCTGCCCCATTCCCTGCTCAGGAATGGGGAATTCTCCTCCTGCCCCATTCCCTGCTCAGAAATGGGGAATTCTCATCCCATTCCATTCCCTGCTCAAGAATGGGGAATTCTCCTCCTGCCCATTCCCTGCTCAGAAATGGGGAATTCTCCTCCTGCCCATTCCCTGCTCTCACAGGGTTCAGGGGAATTTTCATCCTGCCCCATTCCCTGCCCCATTCCCTGCTCAGGAATGGGGAATTCTCCTCCTGCCCCATTCCCTGCCCCATTCCCTGCCCAGAAATGGGGAATTCTCATCCCATTCCATTCCCTGCTCTCACAGGGTTCAGGGGAATTTTCATCCTGCCCCATTCCCTGCCCCATTCCCTGCTCAGAAATGGGGAATTCTCATCCCATTCCATTCCCTGCTCAGGAATGGGGAATTCTCCTCCTGCCCATTCCCTGCTCAGAAATGGGGAATTCTCCTCCTGCCCATTCCCTGCTCTCACAGGGTTTCAGGGGAATTCTCCTCCTGCCCATTCCCTGCTCTCACAGGGTTCAGGGAATTCTCCCCCTGTCCTTGCAGGGGAGGCTCAGACTCGACCTTGGGGCAGCATCTGCGGCAGGCCGGGCTCAGCTGTGCCAGCTGGAGCTGGGAGCTGCCCAAAATAACCAGAAAATCCCCCCTGCAGCCCTGGCAACCCCAAACATGTTTACAGCCTTCGGCACACACCCAGAGCCGCGGCTGTTCTGGGAGCTCGGCAGCTCCTGCTGAGAGGGAGGGATGGAAAGGAGGAGAAAAAGTAGGGAAAGGAGGGAGAAAGGAGGGGGAAAGGAGGGGGAAAGGAGGGGAAAAGGAGGGAAAAAAGGAGGGAGAAAAGGAGGAAAAAAGGAGGGGAAAAGGAGGGGGAAAGGAGGGGGGAAAGGAGGGAGAAAAGGAGGGAGAAAGGAGGGGGAAAGGAAAGAAAAGGAGGGGGAAAGGAGGGGGAAAAGGAGGGGAAAAAGGAGGGAAAAAAGGAGGGAAAAAAGGAGGGGAAAAGGAGGGAAAAGGAGGGGAAAAGGAGGGAAAAAAGGAGGGGAAAGGAGGGGAAAAGGAGGGAAAAAAGGAGGGGAAAGGAGGGAAAAAGGAGGAGGAGGAGAAAAGGAGGGGAAGAGGAGGGGAAAAAGGAGGGGAAAGGAGGAGAAAAGGAGGGGAAAAGGAAAGGAAAAGGAGGAGAAAAAGAGGGGGAAAAGGAGGAGAAAGGAGGGAGAAAGGAGGGAAAAAAGGAGAGGAAAAGAGGGGGAAAGGAGGGGGAAAGGAGGGGAAGCCCCGCCCCCATGTAGGAGGCCCCGCCCCCAGGACAGAAGGCCCCGCCCCCCGGGAATGCCCCAGGAATACTGGGCTCCAAAAACTTGGAAATTTTAGCCTCAAAATCCTGGAGTACCCAGCCCTAAACCCCGGGAATTTCAGCCCCCAAATCCTGGGAATTTTATGACCCAAACCCTTGGAAGTGCTGCCCCTGGAGCGGGGCTGTGGGGAATTGCTGGATCCCCATCCCTGGATTAGGGCTGGATCCCCATCCCTGGAATTGCTGGATCCCCATCCCTGCCCTGCTCTGATCGCCATCCCCAGATTAGGGCTGGATACTCATCCCTGGAATTGCTGGATCCCCATCCCTAGAATTGCTGGATCCCCATCCCTGCCCTGCTCTGATCCCCATCCCCAGATTAGGGCTGGATCCTCATCCCTGGAATTGCTGGATCCCCATCCCTAGAATGGGGCTGTGGAGAATTCCTGGATCCCCATCCGTGGAATGGGTTTCTGGGGAATTCCTGGATCCCCATCCCAGAAGCCCTGCCCTGATCCCCATTCCTGGAATGGGTTACTGGGGAATTCCTGGATCCCCATCTCTGGATTAGGGCTGGATCCCCATCTGTGTCCCAGTCTGACCCCTATCCCTGGAATTGCTGGATTCCCATGCCTGCCCTGCCCTGATCCCCATCCCTGAATTAGGGCTGGATCCCCATCCCTGGATTAGGGCTGGATCCCATCCCTGGAATGGGGTTCTGGGGAATTGCTGGATCCCCATCCCTGGATTAGGGCTGGATCTCCATCCCTGTCCCACTCTGATCCCCATCCCTCGAATTCCTGGATCCCCATCCCTGAAGCCCTGATCCCCATCCCTGGAATGGGGATGGATCCCCATCCCTGTCCCACTCTGATCCCCATCCCTGGAATTCCTGGATCCCCATCCCTGGAACAGGGCTCTGGGGAATTCCTGGATCTCCATCCCTGTCCCACTCTGATCCCCATCCCTGGAATTCCTGGATCTCAATCCCTGTCCCACTCTGATCCCCATCCCTGGAATTCCTGGATCTCCATCCCTGTCCCACTCTGATCCCCATCCCTGGAATTCCTGGATCTCCATCCCTGGAATTCCTGATCCCCATCCCTGGAATTCCTGGATCTCCATCCCTGTAGCCCTGATCCCCATCCCTGGAACGGGGTTCTGGGGAGGGAATTCCTGGACCCCCACCCCTGAATTAGGGCTGGATCCCATTCCTGGAACGGGATTCTGGGGAATTCCTGGATCTCCATCCCTGTCCCACTCTGATCCCCATCCCTCGAATTCCTGGATCCCCATCCCTGTCCCACTCTGATCCCCATCCCTGGAACTCCTGGATCTCCATCCCTGTCCCTGATCCCCATCCCTGGAATGGGGATGGATCCCCATCCCTGTCCCACTCTGATCCCCATCCCTGGAACTCCTGGACCCCCATCCCTGGAATTCCAGGAGCCCCACCCTGCCCTGAAGGACGTCCTGCAGGGACGAGCGTGCTCAGGTCAGGCTGGATCCCCATGAATCACCCTCCCCCCCCCGCCAGGATTCCTGCATTTCCATATTAACATGAAGAATTGTCGGAATTACCCATAAGCAGCAGGCTGGAACAGCCAGAGGAGGAAGCAGCCACCTTTATATGTCATTTGTGGGAGATTGTGGGAGATTAAATTTAAATACATTGTTGTTTGCCTTAATTGCTTGTTTGAAGCCGATTTTAGGGCCGTGTGATTGAAGGGCTCACACCATTAAGTGCTCAAACACAGCTAATACATTTTATAAATGGCCTGCACAATTTCACAGGCAAAGAAGTTTCAGATAAAAAGCAGCCTCCCAAAAAGAAAGGAAAAAAAAAAAAAAGGCAAAAGGAGGAAGTTCACCTGCAAGAGGAGAGGGAAGGATCTGGGTGAGGCTGGGGCCACAGTGACTAGAAAGCTGGGAAACCCTAAATAAACCTAAATAAACCTAAATAAACCCTAAATATGTGTTTTCAACACCTCAGGAGCTCCCAGATGAGGGGTTTGACCCGTTTTTGTGCTATAAATAGAAACAGCAGCACAGACCCCTCAAGGGAGGAGCCCTGGGGATGCAGAAAATTCTCTTTAATTTCAGCTGAAGCCCCGCAGGAGGCAGGGAGGTGTTCACTGGACACACACGGGGTCCTTGCCATGGATTGCCAGTCCCAAACCAGTCCCAAATCCATCCCAGACCAGTCCCAAACCAGTCCCAAACCAGTCCCAAATCCATCCCAGACCAATCCCAAACCAGTCCCAAACCAGTTCCAAATCCATCCTAGACCAGTCCCAAATCCATCCCAGACCAATCCCAAACCAATCCCAAACCAGTTCCAAATCCATCCCAGACCAGTCCCAAATCCATCCCAGACCAGTCCCAAACCAGACCCAAACCAGTCCCAAATCCATCCCAGACCAGTCCCAAAATCCATCCCAAATCCATCCCAGACCAGTCCCAAACCAGTCCCAGCACATCCCATCAAACCAGAGCAAGAATTAAAGGAAAATGGGATGGGAGCACTGTTTTCACTGGAAATAAATTAAACAAAAATGGGATGGGAGCACTGTTTTCATTGGAAATTAAAGGAAAATGGGATGGGAGCACCATTTTCCCAGGAATTAAACAAAAATGGGATGGGAGCACTGTTTTCACTGGAAATTAAAGGAAAATGGGATGGGAGCACTGTTTTCACTGGAAATTAAACAAAAATGGGATGGGAGCACCGTTTTCCCTGGAAATTAAACAAAAATGGGATGGGAGCACCGTTTTCCCAGGAATTAAAGGAAAATGGGATGGGAGCACTGTTTTCCCAGGAAATTAAAGGAAAATGGGATGGGAGCACTGGTTTCACTGGAAATTAAAGGAAAATGGGACAGGAGCACCATTTTCCCAGGAATTAAAGGAAAATGGGATGGGAGCACTGTTTTCCCAGGAATTAAAGGCAAATGGGATGGCAGGTGTGGCTGCAGCAGCAGGATCTGCCTCCTCCTGCCTCCCCCACCTCTCCCATCCCAGCCAAACCTGCAGCAGCTCCAGGCAGGAGGAATCCCACAAGGGGCAGGGAAAAAAGCCCATCCCAAAATAGAGTTTTGGGGAGCAGGCAGCATTGCAGCCCCAGCTGTCACATTCCCAGCTGCTCCCGGGCAGGAACTCGCAGCCTCCCGGCCCTGGGGGCTCTGGGTTTATCTGGGGAGGAGGGAATGGCCCAGGGCAGGAGCTCAGGAACAGCCCCATCCCTCCTGGGGGGTTTGATGGGAGCTCAGAGCTGGGATTTGCAGATCCCAGCCCTGGGATCCCCTGGAGCTCAGAGCCAGGATTTGCAGATCCCAGCCCTGGGATCCTCCTGGAGCTCACAGTCAGGATTTGCAAATCCCAGTTCTGGGATCTCCTGGAGCTCAGAGCCAGGATTTGCAGATCCCAGCCCTGGGATCCTCCTGGAGCTCAGAGCCAGGATTTGCAAATTCCAGTTCTGGGATCTCCTGGAGCTCACAGTCAGGATTTGCAGATCCCAGCCCTGGGATCCTCCTGGAGCTCACAGTCAGGATTTGCAAATCCCAGCCCTGGGATCTCCTGGGATCCTCCTGGAGCTCAGAGCCAGGATTTGCAGATCCCAGCCCTGGGATCCTCCTGGCATCCCCTGGAGGTCAGAGCCAGGATTTGCAGATCCCAGCTCTGGGATCTCCTGGAGCTCAGAGTCAGGATTTGCAGATCCCAGCTCTGGGATCCTGTGCAGCTCAGAGCCAGGATTTATTTGCAGATCCCTGGTTTCCCCTGGAGTTCACAGCCAGGATTTGCAGATCCCAGCCCTGGTTTCCCCTGGAGTTCACAGCCAGGATTTGCAGATCCCAGCCCTGGTTTCCCCTGAATCTCAGAGCCAGGATTTATTTGCAGATCCCTAGTTTCCCCTGGAGTTCACAGGATTTATTTGCAGATCCCTGGTTTCCCCTGGAGTTCACAGCCAGGATTTGCAGATCCCAGCCCTGGTTTCCCCTGGAGCTCAGAGCCAGGATTTATTTGCAGATCCCTGGTTTCCCCTGAAGCTCAGAGCCAGGATTTATTTGCAGATCCCTGGTTTCCCCTGAAGCTCAGAGCCAGGATTTATTTGCAGATCCCAGCCCTGGTTTCCCCTGGAGCTCAGAGCCAGGATTTATTTGCAGACCCCAGCCCTGGGATCCTCCTGGTTTCCCCTGGAGTTCACAGCCAGGATTTGCAGATCCCAGCCCTGGCTCCCTCCCAGGATCCCCTGGAGCTCAGATCTCCCTGGCCCAGCCCCAAATCCCAGGTGTGGCTCGTACCTGCCCGCAGCCCGGGGCGCTGCACACGAAGGGTCTGTCGTCCCCCATCCTTCCCTCCTGCAGCCTGGGGAGCACAGAAAGGACAGAAATGGTTAAACAGCCCCAAAAACCCCCAAAAAACCCAAAACACCGGCAGGAGCTGCCCCTCTGCTGGGATCTGTCATGCCCTGGCATGGGAATTATTGCAGCTGGGTTTAGGATTTGGGATAGGAATTATTGCAGCTGGGTTTGGGATTTGGGATGGAATTATTGCAGCTGGGTTTAGGATTTGGGATGGGAATTATTGCAGGTGGGTTTAGGATTTAGGATGGGAATTATTGCAGCTGGGTTTAGGATTTGGGATGGGAATTATTGCAGCTGGGTTTGGGATTTAGGATGGGAATTATTGCAGCTGGGTTTGGGATTTAGGATAGGAATTATTGCAGCTGGGTTTAGGATTTGGGATGGGAATTATTGCAGCTGGGTTTGGGATTTAGGATGGGAATTATTGCAGCTGGGTTTAGGATTTGGGAGGGAATTATTGCAGCCTGGGTTTGGGATTTAGGATGGGAATTATTGCAGCTGGGTTTGGGATTTGGGATGGGAATTATTGCAGCTGGGTTTGGGATTTGGGATGGGAATTATTCAGCTGGGTTTAGGATTTGGGAGGGAATTATTGCAGCTGGGTTTAGGATTTAGGATGGGAATTATTGCAGCTGGGTTTAGGATTTAGGATGGGAATTATTGCAGCTGGGCTTAGGATTTGGGATGGGAATTATTGCAGCTGGGCTTAGGATTTGGGATGGGAATTATTCAGCTGGGTTTAGGATTTGGGATGGGAATTATTCAGCTGGGTTTAGGATTTGGGAGGGAATTATTGCAGCCTGGGTTTGGGATTTAGGATGGGAATTATTGCAGCTGGGTTTGGGATTTGGGATGGGAATTATTGCAGCTGGGTTTAGGATCTGGGATGGGAATTATTGCAGCTGGGTTTGGGATTTGGGATGGGAATTATTCAGCTGGGTTTAGGATTTGGGATGGGAATTATTCAGCTGGGTTTAGGATTTGGGAGGGAATTATTGCAGCTGGGTTTAGGATTTAGGATGGGATTTATTGCAGCTGGGTTTGGGATTTGGGAGGGAATTATTGCAGCTGGGTTTAGGATTTAGGATGGGAATTATTCAGCTGGGTTTAGGATTTGGGATGGGAATTATTGCAGCTGGGTTTGGGATCTGGGAGGGAATTATTGCAGCTGGGTTTAGGATTTAGGATGGGAATTATTGCAGCTGGGTTTAGGATTTAGGATGGGAATTATTGCAGCTGGGTTTGGGATTTGGGATGGGAATTATTGCAGCTGGGTTTAGGATTTGGGATGGGAATTATTGCAGCTGGGTTTGGGATTTGGGATGGGAATTATTGCAGCTGGGGTTAGGATTTGGGATGGGAATTATTGCAGCTGGGTTTGGGATTTAGGATGGGAATTATTGCAGCTGGGTTTGGGATTTGGGATGGGAATTATTGCAGCTGGGTTTAGGATCTGGGATGGGAATTATTGCAGCTGGGTTTAGGATTTGGGAGGGAATTATTGCAGCTGGGTTTAGGATTTAGGATGGGAATTATTGCAGCTGGGTTTAGGATTTGGGAGGGAATTATTGCAGCTGGGTTTGGGATTTGGGATGGGAATTATTGCAGCTGGGTTTGGGATTTGGGAGGGAATTATTGCAGCTGGGTTTAGGATTTAGGATGGGAATTATTGCAGCTGGGTTTAGGATTTGGGAGGGAATTATTGCAGCTGGGTTTAGGATTTAGGATGGGAATTATTGCAGCTGGGTTTAGGATTTGGGATGGGAATTATTGCAGCTGGGTTTAGGATCTGGGATGGGAATTATTGCAGCTGGGTTTAGGATTTAGGATGGGAATTATTCAGCCTGGGTTTAGGATTTGGGAGGGAATTATTGCAGCTGGGTTTGGGATTTAGGATGGGAATTATTGCAGCTGGGTTTAGGATTTGGGATGGGAATTATTGCAGCTGGGTTTAGGATTTAGGATGGGAATTATTGCAGCTGGGTTTGGGATTTAGGATGGGAATTATTGCAGCTGGGTTTGGGATTTGGGATGGGAATTATTGCAGCTGGGTTTAGGATTTGGGATGGGAATTATTGCAGCCTGGGTTTGGGATTTAGGATGGGAATTATTGCAGCTGGGTTTAGGATTTGGGATGGGAATTATTGCAGCTGAGTTTGGGATTTAGGATGGGAATTATTGCAGCTGGGTTTAGGATTTGGGATGGGAATTATTGCAGCTGGGTTTAGGATTTGGGAGGGAATTATTGCAGCTGGGTTTAGGATTTGGGATGGGAATTATTCAGCCTGGGTTTAGGATTTGGGATGGGAATTATTGCAGCTGGGTTTAGGATTTGGGATGGGAATTATTCAGCCTGGGTTTAGGATTTGGGATGGGAATTATTGCAGCCTGGGTTTGGGATTTAGGATGGGAATTATTGCAGCTGGGTTTGGGATTTAGGATGGGAATTATTGCAGCTGGGTTTAGGATTTGGGATGGGAATTATTGCAGCTGGGTTTGGGATTTGGGATGGGAATTATTGCAGCTGGGTTTAGGATTTGGGATGGAATTATTGCAGCTGGGTTTGGGATTTAGGATGGGAATTATTGCAGCTGGGTTTGGGATTTAGGATGGGAATTATTGCAGCTGGGTTTGCGATTTGGGATGGGAATTATTGCAGCTGGGTTTGGGATTTGGGATGGGAATTATTGCAGCTGGGTTTGGGATTTAGGATGGGAATTATTGCAGCTGGGTTTAGGATTTGGGATGGGAATTATTGCAGCTGGGTTTGGGATTTAGGATGGGAATTATTGCAGCTGGGTTTAGGATTTGGGATGGGAATTATTGCAGCTGGGTTTGGGATTTGGGATGGAATTATTGCAGCTGGGTTTAGGATTTGGGAGGGAATTATTGCAGCTGGGTTTAGGATTTAGAAGGGACTGGATGGATTTTTCAGCTGGAGGGAACCTGGGAAGGTCTGGCAGCTCCCAGCACCCCCAGAGGGCCCTGCAAGGTGGGACAAGGCCCAGCCCTGCAGAGGGGCAGCTGAAACCCCAGAACGGCCCCACTCGCCCCCCTCGGCATTTTGGGGATCAGGGAACACCCTGGGGGCACAGGGAGCATCAGAGGAGCCCTGGAGAGATCAGGGAATATCCTGGGATGTACAGGGAGCATCAGAGGAACCCTGGAGAGATCAGGGAACACCCTGGGGGCACAGGGAGCATCAGAGGAGCCCTGGAGAGATCAGGGAATATCCTGAGACCCACAGGGACCATCACAGGAACCCTGGAGAGATCAGGGAATATTCTGGGAGCACAGGGACCCTCAGAGCTGCACTGGAGAGATGAGGGAACACCCTGAGACCCACAGGGACCATGAGAGCTGCCCTGGAGTGGATCAGAACTCCCTGAGACTCATAGGAACCACCAGAGCTGCCCTGGAGAGATCAGGGAATATCCTGGGAGCACAGGGATCATCAGAGCTGCCCTGGAGTGGATCAGGGAATATCCTGAGACCCATAGGAACCATCAGAGGAACCCTGGAGAGGATCAGAGCACCCTGGGATGCACAGGGACCATCAGAGCTGCCCTGGAGTGGATCAGGGAATATCCTGGGAGCACAGGGATCATCAGAGGAACCCTGGAGTGGATCAGGGAATATCCTGAGACCCACAGGGACCATCAGAGGAACCCTGGAGAGATCAGGGAATATTCTGGGAGCACAGGGACCCTCAGAGCTGCGCTGGAGAGATGAGGGAACACCCTGAGACCCACAGGGACCATGAGAGGCTCTCCTGGAGTGGATCAGAACACCCTGAGACTCATAGGAACCACCAGAGCTGCCCTGGAGATATCAGGGAACATCCTGGGAGCACAGGGATCATCAGAGGAACCCTGGAATGGATCAGGGAATATCCTGGGACCCACAGGAACCATCAGAGGAACCCTGGAGTGGATCAGAGCACCCTGGGATGCACAGGGAGCATCAGAGGAACCCTGGAGTGGATCAGGGAATATCCTGAGACCCACAGGAACCATCAGAGGAACCCTGGAGTGGATCAGAGCACCCTGGGATGCACAGGGAGCATCAGAGGAACCCTGGAGATATCAGGGAACATCCTGGGAGCACAGGGATCATCAGAGGAACCCTGGAGAGATCAGGGAATATCCTGGGACCCACAGGAGCCATCAGAGCTGCCCTGGAGTGGATCAGGGAATATCCTGAGACCCACAGGAGCCATCAGAGCTGCCCTGGAGTGGATCAGGGAATATCCTGAGACCCACAGGAACCATCAGAGCTGCCCTGGAGTGGATCAGGGAATATCCTGAGACCCACAGGAACCATCAGAGCTGCCCTGGGATCCCCCTGCACACAAACAAACCCGCAGGGACAGTGACAATCCACGGGAAAACAAAGTGTGAGCGAGCAGCCATCCAATAAATCCAACCCTCTCTGTGCACCCGTTATATTTTCAATGGGAGAGAACTAAAATTTGTCATTTAATTAATTAAGGGATTATAGGAGTGGTGCTCTGTTTTACAAGGCAATAATGGGGCTCCCCAGTGGGTAAACTACAAGGCTGATGGCAGGGGCACTCCATCACGGATTACAGCCAAGGATAACAAAACACTCTCTGCTCTTATGCTGCAAGTGAAGCTGCTCTCATTAATAAAAAATAACAGTAAATAAAGAAAAGCCCTCCTCCCTCTCCCAGTCTCAAACTCAGAAACAGCAGTGCTGTTTTACAGTGATATTTTTACAGCAGGGTTTAAAAAGATGCTCTGGGGTGCCAGGGGGGATCCAGGGAAGGGTTTCACACTCCCAGCCCCGAGGGTTGGTATTTTTAGGAGCTCCAGGAATGCTGGGGGGAGAGCCAGGAATGGCTCCCCTAAAGGAATCAATCAGCTGCTGAAAATGAAAATAAACTGGTGATTCTGGTGCTGCAGGAGGGGAATTCCCTGCCCTGGCCTCCAGCAGGACACAAAGGCAGAGAGCAGCTGTGATCCCACAGAAATCTGCACTGAGATCCCCTGGGCCTGGGCTGGGGTTTATGGAGCTGAAAACGGGATAAATGGGGAAAAATGGGAATGGGGGTAAATGAATGTCCCTGTCCTCAGCAGGAATGGGGAAAAAATGGGAATGGGGGTAAATGAATGTCCCTGTTCCCAACAGGAATGGGGATAAAATGGGAATGGGGGTAAATGAATGTCCCTGTTCCCAGCAGGAATGGGGATAAAATGGGAATGGGGGTAAATGAATGTCCCTGTCCCCAGCAGGAATGGGGAAAAAACGGGAATGGGGGTAAATGAATGTCCCTGTCCCCAGCAGAAAGGGGGAAAAAACAGGAAAGGGGGTAAATGAATGTCCCTGTCCCCAGCAGGAAGGGGGATAAAATGGGAATGGGGGTAAATGAATGTCCCTGTCCCCAACAGGAATGGGATAAAACAGGAATGGGAGTAAATGAATGTCCCTGTCCCCAGCAGGAATGGGGATAAAATGGGAATGGGGGTAAATTAATGTCCCTGTTCCCAACAGGAATGGGGGTAAATGAATGTCCCTGTTCCCAACAGGAATGGGGATAAAATGGGAATGGGGGTAAATGAATGTCCCTGTTCCCAACAGGAATGGGGATAAATTAATGTCCCTGTCCCCAGCAGGAATGGGGGTAAATGAATGTCCCTGTCCCAACAGGACATAAACCCTGATCTGAGAGGAATGGCTCAGACACAAACCTGAGAGAGAGAAACGGCTCAGACACAAACCCTGAGCTGGATAAAAAACCTGAGACACAAACTCTGATTTTACACCCAGCTCAGACACAAACCCTGAGGCTCATACAAGCCCTGATTTCCCACCCAGCTCACACAAACCCCGGTTTTACACCCAGCTCAGACACCAACCCCGATTTTACACCCAGCTCAGACACAAACCCCGATTTCCCACCCAGCTCACACAAACCCCGATTCCCCACCCAGCTCTGACACAAACCCCGATTCCCCACCCAGCTCACACGCAAACCCCGATTTCCCACCCAGCTCACACGCAAACCCCGATTCCCCACCCAGCTCAGACAAGCCCCGGGGCTGCCCCGGGTGCACAACACACCCCGGCAGAGCTGCAGCTGCAGGAGGCGCCTGAGCCAAACCCGGGCAGAAACGGGCACGGAGCCCTCGGGGAGGGACCGGGAAACTGCAGCACCCGCCTGGCACCAAAGGGTTAATGCTGAGAACAGCCCGGCTCGCTCTGGGATCGATTCTGAGAGCCCAGTGAGTGACCAGCACAGCCCAGTGAGTGACCAGCCCAGCCCAGTGAGTGACCAGCCCAGCCCAGCTCAGTCTGGGATTAATTCTGAGAGCCCAGTGAGTGACCAGCCCAGCCCAGTGAGTGACCAGCACAGCCCAGCTCAGTCTGGGATTAATTCTGAGCCCAGTGAGTGGCCAGGATCAATTCTCAGAGCCCAGCTCGCATCCAGCCCAGCCCAGCTCAGTTCAGGATCAATTCTCAGAGCCCAGCTCGCATCCAGCCCAGCCCAGCCCAGCCCAGCTCGCAGCCAGCCCAGCCCAGCCCACTGGTGCCGGTGCCAAGCCCCGGGAGCCGAGCCAGGAGCAGCTCCAAGCCCAGCCCAGCCCAGCCCGAACAAACCAACCCATTCAGACACAGGGCGGGCTGCAGGCCCCAGCACGGGCACGGGGAGCCGCGACAATCGGGACTGTCCCGCTGGGGAAGCTCTGGCTGCCGGCAGAGCGAGAGCCCGGCTCCCCAAACAGCCGCGGCAGGAAGGAAGCGGAGCGCCGGGAGCCGGGCCAGGAAAGGCTCCTCGCTGCCCTCCGAGATCCTGAGCTGGGGCAGTGCCCAGCACGGGCTGGGGCAGCAGCGACACTGGGCACTGCCCTGGGATGACACCTGAACACTGCCCTGGGGTCCTGGGGGACACTGGGCACAGCCCTGGGGGACACTGGGCACTGCCCTGGGGTGATACCTGGACACTGCCCTGGGGTCCTGGGGGACACCGGGCATTGCCCTGGGGTGACACCTGGACACTGCCCTGGGGTCCTGGGGGACACTGGGCACTGCCCTGGGGTTCTGGGGGACACTGGGCATTGCCCTGGGGTCCTGGGGGACACTGGGCACTGCCCTGGGGTCCCGGGGGACACTGGGCACTGCCCTGGGGTGACACCAGGGCTGGCTGTGTCACCTGTGCCAGCCTGGAGAGGGATGGGGGGCACTGGGATATTGGGGAGCAGCACTGGGAGGGTGGGGAGTGCTGGGATCTGCCCTCAAACCAGGGGAAAAAACAGAACAGCTCGAGATCTTCCTGAAAATAACCACGGAGAACAGCAGGGCGGGGGTCCCAAAACACAGAACCGCAGGGGGAGGGTCCCGAGTGGGGGTCCCGGGTGGGGGTCCCCCCTTTCCAGCCCCATCCCCCTGGGGCTCAGGCCGGACCCGCAGCCCCCAGACCCGCTCCCGCTCCCGCCGCCCGTCCCGGCCGGATCCTCCCCTGGAAGTTGCGAAACTCCAGCCCCGCAGGGAGAGGCTCCCCGCCCCAGCTCCGGCTGCCCGAGCCGCTCCGGGCTGGAGGGAAGCAGGAGCGGGGCCTTTGTCGGAGCCGCGGGGCAGGAGCGCAGCAGCCTCACCGCCCAGAGCCGCGGAAATCCCACAACAAACGGGAATATGGGCAGGGAAGTGGCTGGAAACAAACCCCCCGGGCGCCACTGCTAGCCACTGCTAGCCACATCTCCAGCTCCTCAGTAGCCCCAGCAGCCCCTCAGTAGCCCCAGCAGCCCCTCACTAGCCCCAGCAGCCCCTCACTAGCCCCTCACTAGCCCCAGCAGCCCCTCAGCAGCCCCAGCAGCTCCTCACTAGCCCCAGCAGTCCCTCAGCAGCCCCAGCAGTCCCTCAGCAGCCCCAGCAGCCCCTCACTAGCCCCAGCAGCCCCTCAGCAGCCCCTCAGCAGCCCCTCAGCAGCTCCTCACTAGCCCCTCAGCAGCCCCAGCAGTCCCTCACTAGCCCCAGCAGCCCCTCACTAGCCCCAGCAGTCCCTCACTAGCCCCAGCAGTCCCTCACTAGCCCCAGCAGCCCCTCACTAGCCCCAGCAGCCCCTCACTAGCCCCAGCAGCCCCTCAGCAGCCCCTCTCTTTCACCAGCAGTCCCTCAGCAGCCCCAGCAGCCCCTCAGCAGCCCCTCACTAGCCCCAGCAGTCCCTCACTAGCCCCAGCAGCCCCTCAGCAGCCCCAGCAGTCCCTCAGCAGCCCCAGCAGTCCCTCACTAGCCCCAGCAGCCCCTCAGCAGCCCCAGCAGTCCCTCACTAGCCCCAGCAGCCCCTCACTAGCCCCAGCAGCCCCTCAGCAGCCCCAGCAGCCCCTCACTAGCCCCAGCAGCCCCAGGCAGGGCTCCTGGCAGGGCACTATTTCACCTCGGAAATGCCCGAGTGACCCAGACACTCGAGTCCCATTTCCTGAAATGATTTCTGCACTTCAGAGCTCTGGTTTCAATGAAACTGCTGCAAACGAGGCACCAGAGCCCCGAGCTGGGCTGAACTCATCATCCCTGCCAGAGAGAGGGGATGGGCTGGAGGGAGGAGGGAGCTCGGGGTGTCCGAGCGAGGATGGGACTGAAGGACAAAATCCCTGCCCGTGGCTGCAAACAGCAGAGCCAGGGCAGCACAGGGAGAGCTCTCCCTGCAGAACTAAGATATCCTGTCCCACCTGTCAGTGCTTTACCTACCTGTCAGTGCTTTATCCCACCTGTCCCTGCCCCATCCCACCTGTCAGTGCTTTATCCCACCTGTCCCTGCCCCATCCCACCTCTCACTGCCCCATCCCACCTGTCCCTGCCCCATCCCACCTGTCAGTGCTTTATCCCACCTGTCCCTGCCCCATCCCACCTGTCAGTGCTTTATCCCACCTGTCAGTGCTTTATCCCACCTGTCCCTGCCCCATCCCACCTCTCACTGCTCCATCCCACCTCTCACTGCTCCATCCCACCTCTCACTGCTCCATCCCACCTGTCCCTGCTCCATCCCACCTCTCACTGCTCCATCCCACCTGTCCCTGCCCCATCCCACCTGTCCCTGCTCCATCCCACCTCTCACTGCCCCATCCCACCTCTCACTGCCCCATCCCACCTGTCCCTGCCCCATCCCACCTGTCCCTGCTCCATCCCACCTGTCCCTGCTCCATCCCACCTGTCCCTGCCCCATCCCACCTGTCCCTGCCCCATCCCACCTGTCCCTGCCCTTATTCACCTTCCCCAGGCTCAGGTGCTGTTTCAGAGCCCCTGTTTGACACAGGAACCCCAAATTCCAAGGGGAAGCAGAGAAAGCCCAGTGAGTGGTTTAACTGGGCACAGCTTGGGCTAAACTCGGCTTTACACAGACCTGGGCTCAGCCAGAACTCTCTGCAGATTTGAGGCAGCAGAGAAGGAGATGGACTGAGCAGGACCTGGAGATCCAGGGAGGATTCCAAGCAGGAACTGGGACAAAAGCTGTGCAGGGAGGGCTGGCTGAGCCCAGCTTGAGTCTCCCCAGGTAGTTTCAGCCTCTCCAGGCAGTTTTAGTCTCTCCAGGCAGGTTTCAGTCTCCCCAGGTAGTTTCAGCCTCTCCAGGCAGTTTTAGTCCCCCCAGGCAGTTTCAATCTCTCCTCACACACTCCCAGCCCAAAGAAGCCCCCTCCAGCTCCCCAGGTGAGCCCACCCTGCTCACCCTGACCCCACAAACCCCTTAAACCCCAAACTGGGAATTCTGAATCCACTGGGAACGGGGAGAAGGCGATGGGTGAGGGCCAGGACAGGTCGCTGGTGCTGCAGGGCTCCCACCCCAAGGCTCATTCCTGGCAGCTTTGCTCCCTGCCTGCAGCACAGCTCTGTGCTGAGTGAGGGGGTTTGGCAACTGCAGTTTGGGAAATCCAGCCTCGACTCAGTGCCAGGAATAGAAAAAGGAGGAGGGAAAAAAATGAAGGAAAAAAAAAAATAAAAAAGAAAGTAGAGAAGGCCCCAAGCAAGGCTGAAGGATAAATAAACCCAAGAGGCACAGCAGCGTCACGGGGGATGCAGCAGAGCCCAGAGCCAAAGCTGCTCCTTCCCTGACACAAAAACCACCCCGTGGGCACAGAGCTGCTCCAGGAGCCCTGCCAGGCACAGAGCTGCTCCAGGAGCTGCCCCAGGAGCTGCTCCAGGAGCTGCTCCAGGAGCCCTGCCAGGCACAGAGCTGCCCCAGGAGCTGCCCCAGGAGCTGCCCCAGGAGCTGCCCCAGGAGCCCTGTCAGGCACTGAGCTGCTCCAGGAGCTGCTCCAGGAGCTGCCCCAGGAGCCCTGCCAGGCACAGAGCTGCTCCAGGAGCTGCTCCAGAGCCCTGCCAGGCACAGAGCTGCTCCAGGAGCTGCTCCAGGAGCTGCCCCAGGAGCCCTGCCAGGCACTGAGCTGCTCCAGGAGCTGCTCCAGGAGCCCTGCCAGGCACAGAGCTGCTCCAGGAGCTGCTCCAGGAGCCCTGCCAGGCACAGAGCTGCTCCAGGAGCTGCCCCAGGAGCCCTGCCAGGCACAGAGCTGCTCCAGGAGCTGCTCCAGAGCCCTGCCAGGCACAGAGCTGCTCCAGGAGCTGCCCCAGGAGCTGCTCCAGAGCCCTGCCAGGCACAGAGCTGCCCCAGGAGCTGCCCCAGAGCCCTGCCAGGCACAGAGCTGCCCCAGGAGCTGCCCCAGAGCCCTGCCAGGCACAGAGCTGCCCCAGGAGCTGCCCCAGGAGCCCTGCCAGGCACAGAGCTGCTCCAGGAGCTGCTCCAGGAGCCCTGCCAGGCACAGAGCTGCCCCAGGAGCTGCCCCAGGAGCTGCCCCAGGAGCCCTGCCAGGCACAGAACTGCTCCAGGAGCTGCCCCAGGAGCTGCCCCAGGAGCCCTGTCAGGCACAGAGCTGCTCCAGGAGCTGCTCCAGGAGCTGCCCCAGGAGCCCTGCCAGGCACAGAGCTGCTCCAGGAGCTGCTCCAGGAGCTGCCCCAGGAGCCCTGCCAGGCACAGAGCTGCTCCAGGAGCTGCTCCAGGAGCTGCTCCAGAGCCCTGCCAGGCACAGAGCTGCTCCAGGAGCTGCTCCAGGGCTCTGCCCGCCCGGAGATGCTGAGAGTGCTGAGAGAGCCCCAGCGAGGAGGAGGAGGAACGGAGGAGAAGAAGGAGGAAGAGGAGGAAGGAGGAGGAGGAACAGGAGGAAGGAGAAGGAAGGAGAAGGAAGAAGGAGGAGGAAGGAGGAGAAGAAAGGAAGAGGAGAAAGAAGGAGGAAGGAGGAGAAGAAAGGAAGAGGAGGAAGAGGAGGAAGGAGTTGAAGGAAAGAGTAGGAAGGAGGAGAAGAAGGAAGGAGGATGCCCCTCCCAGGATGGACACCAAAGGCCAGCTGGACCCCACCCCACTGTGCTTCCTCTCCCAAGCTCCCCAGTTCCCAGAGCCAGGGGATTCCCTCCCCACACCCCCCAGCCCTGAGGGGTTTCAGAGCACATGGGAACGGAGCAGCAGGAGCAGCTGGGATTGGTTTGCAGCCACAGCCCCTGGATCTCCCCCCAGGGCACGGCCAGAGCTGCACCAAGCCCTCCTGCACCTGCCCAGGTGGCTGAGAGCACCTGGCACCTGCACTGGCACAAACCCCAGGCAGCACTGGGAGCTGCTGGGAGCACCCTGGGGAAAGGGAAGGTGCAGAAAGCAGAACCAGAACAGAAACACACCACACAGAGGAGCCTGGGCAGAGAGAAAGGGGAATCTCCAGAAAATCCCTGGAGAACACTGGAATAAATCCCTGGGGAACACTGAGATAGATCCCTGGGGAGCACTGAGATAAATCCCTGTGGAGCACTGAGATGAATCCCTGGGGAACACTGAGATAAATCCCTGGGGAGCACTGAGATGAAACCCTGGGGAACACTGGAATAAATCCCTGGGGAACACTGGACTAAATCCCTGGGGAACACTGAGATAAATCCCTGGGGAACACTGAGATAAATCCCTGGGGAACACTGAGATGAATCCCTGGGGAGCACTGAGATGAATCCCTGGGGAACACTGGAATAAATCCCTGGGGAACACTGGAATAAATCCCTGGGGAGCACTGAAACACCTGGGGAGCACTGAGATAAATCCCTGGGGAATACTGGAATAAATCCCTGTGGAACACTGAGATGAATCCCTGGGGAGCACTGAGATGAAACCCTGGGGAACACTGGAATAAATCCCTGTGGAACACTGGAATAAATCCCTGGGGAGCACTGAAACACCTGGGGAGCACTGAGATAAATCCCTGGGGAGCACTGAGATAAATCCCTGGGGAGCACTGAGATAAATCCCTGGGGAGCACTGGATTAAATCCCTGTGGAACACTGAGATAAATCCCTGTGGAGCACTGAGATGAATCCCTGGGGAACACTGGAATAAATCCCTGGGGAGCACTGAGATGAATCCCTGGGGAACACTGAGATGAACCAGAACAGAAACCCACCACACAGAGGAGCCTGGGCAGAGAGAAAGGGGAATCTCCAGAAAATCCCAAAAGCTCTGCCAGGCCTGGCCCTGCTCTGGGCACAGGGGACAGCCCAAGCTCGGGGCTGGCAGGGCAGGCAGGGTGAGAGCAGGTGGGGAGGGATGTGGAGAGCAAGAGAAATACCTGGGGAAGGCTGAGATACCTGGGGAACACTGAGATAAATACCTGGGAGGGACTGGAATAAATACCTGGGAGGGACTGGAATAAATACCTGGGGAACACTGAGATAAATACCTGGGGGGGACTGGAATAAATACCTGTGAGAGACTGGAATAAATACCTGGGGGGGACTGGAATAAATACCTGTGAGAGACTGAAATAAATACCTGGGGAACATTAAAATAAATACCTGGGGGGGACTGGAATAAATACCTGTGAGAGACTGGAATAAATATCTGGGGGGGACTGGAATAAATACCTGGGAGAGACTGGAATAAATACCTGGGGAACACTGAAACACCTGGGGAACACAGATAAATCCCTGGGGAGCACTGGAATAAATCCCTGGGGAACACTGGAATGAATCCCTGGAGAACACTGAAACAAATCCCTGTGGAACACTGAGATGAATCCCTGGGGAGCACTGAGATGAATCCCTGGGGAGCACTGAGATGAATCCCTGGGGAGCACTGAGATGAATCCCTGGGGAGCACTGAGATGAAACCCTGGGGAACACTGAGATGAATCCCTGGGGAGCACTGGAATAAATCCCTGTGGAACACTGAGATGAATCCCTGCAGGGCATGCTGAGCAGGGTGCACACAGCCCCTGGGGGCTCGCTGGGAAGGGCTCAGGGTCCCACAGGTGGGACCACCATGGGCTGGCACCCAAAGCAGGGATTTGGTCACAGGAAAAGGGAAAAAGGCTCCTCTCAAAGCAGACAGGCCTTGGGAGACTGAAATCCCAGCTGAAATCCCAGCTGAAATCCAACTGAAATCCAACTGAAATCCAACTGAAATCCCAGCTGAAATCCCAGCTGAAATCCCAACTGAATTCCAACCAAGGACCAAACCCTTCTCTGAGAGCTGCTCCAAGCTCCTCAGTGCTGGTTAACTGGAGTAAATGGAATTAACTGGAGTTCACTGCAGTGGTTAACTGGAGTAAATGGAATTAACTGGAATTAGTTAAATTAACTGGAATTCACTGCAGTGGGTTAACTGGAATTAGTTAAATTAACTGGAATTCAGTGCAGTGGGTTAACTGGAATAAATTAAATTAACTGGAATTCACTGCAGTGGTTAACTGGAATAAATTAAATTAACTGGAATAAATTAAATTAACTGGAATTCACTGCAGTGGGTTAACTAGAATAAGTTACATTAAGTGGAATTCTCTGCAGTGGGTTAACTAGAATAAGTTAAATTAACTGGAATTCACTGCAGTGGTTAACTGGAATAAATTAAATTAACTAGAACTCACTGGAATGGATTAACTGGAATAAACTAAATTAACTGGGATTCACTGGAATGGTGCCCTCAGAGGCACCTGGACGGGCAGAGAGGTGGCACCTCCAGAGGGACAAGTGACAAAGGAAGGGGCAGGAGGAACAGAACGGGGAGGGTGTGAGGTCACACCTGAGCCAGGGGACCCTGCCCTGGGTCACACCTGAGCCAGGTGACCCTGCCCTCAGCTCCAGGGCAGATCCCCTGTGCCAGGCCAGGTGAGGACAGGTGAGCAGCACAGGTGAGCAGCACAGGTGAGCCCTCCCCACTCGCAGCCCCTCTCGCTCCCCAGGGGAATGAAGCACAGAGAACAAACTCCCCCAGCTCTGCAATTCCTGCCTTGCACCTTCCTGCACCGAGCCCTGCCACCCAGCACTGCTGCACCCCCAAATCCCCCCGGATCCCCAAGTCCGGCTCTGGGGGTCCCACCAGGACCCTCCCCCAGAGCTCCTCCCCCCCTCTGAGGTTCCCTCTGCACCCCAAATCTCTGCAGGACCCCCAAATTCCCCCTCACCATCCGAAGCCCCTCAGGGCTCCCACAGAATCCTTCTCCTTTAAACCCCCCGGTCACACCCGCTCGTGTCCCCCAGGAGCCCCCCAGCCTTGAGCTCCCTGCGGACCCCGCAGTCCAAAATTCAGGGGCTCCCCCAGGGCACCCCAGCCCCAATTCACGGCTCCCCCAGGGGCCCCCAGCCCCATTCCGGGACTCCCCCAGCCCCAGTTCACGGCTCCCCCACACTCCCCCAGCCCCATTCCGGGACTCCCTCAGCCCTAATTCACGGCTCCCCCACACTCCCCCAGCCCCAATTCGCGGCTCCCCCACACTCCCCCAGCCCCAATTCACGGCTCCCCCACACTCCCTCAGCCCCAATTCGCGGCTCCCCCACACTCCCCCAGCCCCACTCCGGGACTCCCCCAGCCCCAGTTCACGGCTCCCCGACACTCCCCCAGCCCCAGTTCACGGCTCCCCCACACTCCCCCAGCCCCAATTCACGGCTCCCCCACACTCCCCCAGCCCCAATTCGCGGCTCCCCCACACTCCCCCAGCCCCATTCCAGCTCCCCCCGGACCCGCCCGGGCCCCTCGCTGCTCCCTGGCCCCACCCCGTGGGCGGGGCTTGGCCGCAGAGCGGCGCCCCCTCAGCCGCCATTGGCCGCCGCGGCCGCCGCTCAGGCGCAGCGCGCGCCGCCATTGGCCGGGCCGCGCTGTCCCTCACGGGGGGCGGGGCGGGCGGAGCCGCCGCCTCACGAAAACTCGGGCAGAGTTGTGGGGGGAGGGGCCGGCCGGGGCTGCCGCCGCCACCGGGGGTTCCCCCGCCGCCGCTCGGGGCCGCGCCGCTCCCGCCGCGCCGCCGCCGCCGTTACCTGAGGGCGCCGGGCCGGGTCCGCGCGCTGGCGCCGCTCGCGCTGGGGCTCCCGCCGCCCCCCCCGCCCCGCGCGCCAGGCTCTCGCGAGAGCCGCGGGGCGGGAACGGCGCGGCCGCCAATGGGAAGCGCCGGGGGCGGGGCCTCGGCAGAGAGGGGGCGGGGACAGAGTGAGGGGTGGGCGTGGTCATGTGCAGGCCCCGCCCACGGGCCCCGCGCAGCACGTGGGAAGCGGGGACACCCCGGGAAACCGGGACACCCCGGGAAACCGGGACACCCCGGGAAACCGGGACACACCGGGACACACCGGGAAACCGGGACACCCCGGGAAACCGGGACACACCGGGACACACCGGGAAACCGGGACACACCGGGACACACCGGGACACCCCGGGGAACCGGGACACCCCGGGAAACCGGGATACCTGGGACACACCGGGAAACCGGGACACACCGGGAAACCTGGGAAACCGGGACACCCCGGGAAACCGGGATAACCGGGACACACCGGGACACACCGGGACACACCGGGAAACCTGGGACACCGGGACACACCGGGACACCCCGGGAAACCGGGACACACCGGGAAACCGGGACACACCGGGACACACCGGGACACCCCGGGACACCGGGACACACCGGGACACACCGGGAAACCGGGACACACCGGGACACACCGGGAAACCGGGATACCTGGGACACACCGGGAAACCTGGGACACACCGGGAAACCGGGACACACCGGGACACACCGGGACACACCGGGAAACCTGGGACACCGGGACACACCGGGACACCCCGGGAAACCGGGACACACCGGGAAACCGGGACACCCCGGGAAACCGGGATACCTGGGACACACCGGGACACCCCGGGAAACCGGGACACACCGGGAAACCGGGACACCCCGAAACACCTCGGACATGGGGAAATCGGGACACCCCGAGACCCCCGGGACACGCCCGGGACACCCCGAATCGCAGCCACGGCCGGGCCCGGGCCCCTGGCACACCCCAAAGCCCGGGCACGGCTGGAACTGTCCCCCCCTGCAGCTGGGACACCCCAAACCGGCAGCTGGGACACCCCAAACCCGCTGCTGGGACACCCCAAACTCGCGGCTGGGACACCCCAAACCCGCTGCTGGGACACCCCAAACCCGCAGCTGGGACACCCCAGACCCGCACCTGGGACACCCCAAACCCGGAGCTGGGACACCCCAAACCCGCTGCTGGGACACCCCAAACCCGGAGCTGGGACACCCCAAACCCGCACCTGGGACACCCCAAACCCGCTGCTGGAACACCCCAAACCCGCACCTGGGACACCCAAACCGGCAGCTGGGACACCCCAAACCGGCAGCTGGGACACCCCAGACCCGCAGCTGGGACACCCCAAACCCGGAGCTGGGACACCCCAAACCCGGAGCTGGGACACCCCAGACCCGCAGCTGAGACACCCCAAACCCGCACCTGGGACACCCAAACCGGCAGCTGGGACACCCCAAACCCGGAGCTGGGACACCCCAAACCCGCTGCTGAGACACCCCAAACCCGCACCTGGGACACCCAAACCGGCAGCTGGGACACCCCAAACCCGGAGCTGGGACACCCCAAACCCGGAGCTGGGACACCCGAAACCCGCAGCTGGGACACCCCAGACCCGCGGCTGGGACACCCCAAACCCGGAGCTGGGACGCCCCAAACCGGCAGCTGGGACACCCCAAACCCGCTGCTGGGACACCCCAGCTGGGACACCCCAAACCCGGAGCTGGGACTCCCCAAACCCGCTGCTGGGACACCCCAGCTGGGACACCCCAAACCCGCGGCTGGGGCTCCCCAAACCCGGAGCTGGGACACCCTAAACCCGGAGCTGGGACACCCCAAACCGGCAGCTGGGTCTCCCCAAACCGGCAGCTGGGACACCCCAAACCCGCAGCTGGGACACCCCAAACCCGCGGCTGGGACACCCCAAACCCGCTGCTGGGACACCCCAAATTCGCTGCTGGGACACCCCAAACCCGGAGCTGGGACACCCCAAACCCGCAGCTGGGACACCCCAAACCCGGAGCTGGGACACCCCAAACCCGCAGCTGGGACACCCCAAACCCGCGGCTGGGACACCCCAAATTCGCTGCTGGGACACCCCAAACCCGGAGCTGGGACACCCCAAACCCGGAGCTGGGACACCCCAAACCCGCGGCTGGGACTCCCCAAACCCGGAGCTGGGACACCCCAGCTGGGACACCCCAAACCCGCGGCTGGGACACCCCAAACCCGCGGCTGGGACACCCCAAACCCGCACCTGGGACACTCCAAACCCGGAGCTGGGACTCCCCAAACCCGCGGCTGGGACACCCCAAACCCGGAGCTGGGACACCCCAAACCCGCGGCTGGGACACCCCAAACCCGCAGCTGGGACACCCCAAACCGGCAGCTGGGACTCCCCAAACCCGGAGCTGGGACTCCCCAAACCCGCTGCTGGCCCCCGCAGCCCCGCCCAGCCCGGCTGTCCCGCCGGCAGCCATGTCCGCCATGTCCCCCCCGTCCCTTCGGGGACACAGCTGAGAGCTCCCAGCTCAGCCCAGAGGGGACACTGCCACCTCCCCGGGGTGACCGTGTGGGGACAAACCCAGCTGCAGACACACAGGTGACGCCGGCCAGGGCCAGCAGGGACACACGCAGAGCTCAGGCTGTCACCAAACCGTCTTTATTGCCGGCCCCGGCCGCGAGCTGTCCCCGCCCCGGCGGTGTCACATGGCGAAGAGGATGAGGAAGGCCACCATGAGGCAGAAGAGCCCCATGGCCTCGGACAGGGCGAAGCCCAGGATGGCGTAGGAGAAGAGCTGCTGCTTGAGGGAGGGGTTCCTGCGGGGGCGGGCCGGGCTCAGGGGGCACGGCGACCCTGATCCACCTGTGCCCCTGTGCCCCCCGAGCCACCCTGTGCCCCCCCAGAGCCACCTGTGCCACCTGAGCCACCCTGTGCCACCCCAGAGCCACCTGTGCCACTCAGAGCCCCCTGTTCCCCCTGTGACCCCAAGCATCCCTCTGCTCCCCAGCGTCCCCTGTCCCCACTGTGCCCCCCGAGCCTCCCTGTGCTGCCCCCAAAGCCTCCTGTGCCCCCCGAGCCCCCTCAAAGCCCCCCTGTCCCCCCCCTGCACCGCCCTAGAGCCACCCTGTCCCTCCCCAGAGTCCCCTGTGTCCCCGAGCCCCCCTGTCCCCCCCAGAGTCCCCTGTGCCCCCTGTCCCCCCTGTGTCCCCCAGAGTCCCCTGTGTCCCCGTGCTCCCCGTGCCCCCCAGAGTCCCCTGTGTCCCCTGTCCCCCCTGTCCCCCCCAGAGTCCCCCGTGTCCCCTGTCCCCCCTGTGTCCCCCAGAGTCCCCTGTGTCCCCGTGCTCCCTGTCCCTCCCCAGAGTCCCCTGTGCCCCCCTGTGCTCCCTGTGTCCCCCAGAGTCCCCTGTGTCCCCGAGCCCCGCTGTGCTCCCTGTGCCCTCCGTGCTCCCTGTCCCCCCCAGAGTCCCCCGTGACCCCTGTCCCCCCCAGAGTCCCCTGTGTCCCCGTGTCCCCTGTCCCCCCCAGAGTCCCCTGTCCCCCCCAGAGTCCCCTGTGTCCCCTGTCCCCCTCTGTGTCCCCGTGCTCCCTGTCCCCCCAGAGTCCCCCGTGTCCCCTGTCCCCCCTGTCCCCCCCAGAGTCCCCTGTGTCCCCGTGCTCCCTGTCCCCCCCAGAGTCCCCTGTGTCCCCTGTCCCCCCCAGAGTCCCCCGTGCCCCCTGTCCCCCCTGTCCCCCCCAGAGTCCCCTGTGCCCCCGAGCCCCTCTGTCCCCCCCAGAGTCCCCTGTGTCCCCGAGCCCCCCTGTCCCTCCCAGAGTCCCCCGTGTCCCCTGTCCCCCCCAGAGTCCCCCGTGTCCCTGTCCCCCCCAGAGTCCCCCGTGTCCCCTGTCCCCCCTGTCCCCCGCCCTGACCTGGCGTAGCCGATGATGAGGCTCCCGAACACGGTGCCGATCCCCGCCCCCGAGCCCGCCACGCCCACGGTGGCGGCGCCGGCCCCGATGAACTTGGCGGCCGTGTCGATGTCGCGCTGGGCAGCGCTGGTCCGCAGGGCGCGGGCGGCTCCGGGCGGTGCCTGGGGCAGTTTGGGGGTTCAGGGGGGGTTCAGCGCACCCCGGCCGCTCGGGGGGCGCGGTCACTGCCCAGGTCACCCCGCCCTCCCCCGCCCAGGTGTGTTTTACCTGCTCCGGCCGCGCCTCGGGGCCGCTCAGCGCCGACAGGGGCTGGGCCAGCAGCCGCGGGCTCCTCCTCGCCTGCGGGGCGCGCACGGAGTCACCGGGGGCACACAGAGCCACGGGTCACCCCAGGGCCACCGGGACACCCCAGAGCCACCGGGACACCCCAGGGGCACCGCCAGAGCCACCCGGGTCACCCCAGAGCCACCGGGACACCCCAGGGGCACCCAGGCCACCCCAGGGGCACCCCCAGGGCCACCGGGACACCCCAGGGGCACCGGGACACCCCAGAGCCACCGGGACACCCCAGGGCCACCGGGACACCCCAGAGCCACCCAGGCCACCCCAGGGGCACCGCCAGAGCCACCGGGCCACCCCAGAGCCACCGGGACACCCTCAGGGGCAACACCAGGGCCACCGGGACACCCCAGGGCCACCGGGACACCCGCAGGGGCACCCCCAGAGCCACCCGGGTCACCCCAGGGCCACCGGGCCACCCCAGGGCCACCGGGACACCCCCTGGGCAACCGGGTCACCACCAGGGTCACTGGGTCACCTCCAGGGGCAGCCCCAGGGCCACCGGGCCACACCCAGGGGCACCGGGTCACACCCAGGGGCACCGGGACACCCCCAGGGGCACCCCCGGAGCCACCGGGTCACCCCCAGGGTCACTGGGTCACCCTTGGGCACACTCAGCCCCTCGGGGCAGGGACAGGGACAGGGACAGGGATAAGGGACAGGGATAAGGGGCAGGGACAGGGATAAGGAACAGGGATAAGGGACAGGGATAAGGGACAGGGACAGGGATAAGGGACAGGGATAAGGGGCAGGGACAGGGATAAGGAACAGGGACAGAGACAGGGATAAGGGACAGGGACAGGGATAAGGGACAGGGACAGGGATAAGGGACAGGGACAGGGATAAGGGATAAGGGACAAAGACAGGGATAAGGGGCAGGGATGGGAACAGGGACAGGGATAAGGAACAGGGATGGGAACAGGGACAGGGATAAGGGACAGAGATGGGGACGGATAAGGGACAGGGATAAGGAACAGGGGTAAGGGACAAAGACAGGGATAAGGGGCAGGGATGGGAACAGGGACAGGGATAAGGGACAGGGATAGGAACAGGGACAGGGATAAGGGGCAGGGATAAGGGACAAGGTCAGGGCTGGCACTACTCACAAGTGCAGGAGCAGAGGAGACGAACTTTGCACAGGTGAACATGGCGAGGACGGAGGGACACACGGACACGGCCGAGGGACACACGGACACGGCCGAGGGACACACGGACACGGCTGCAGGGACACACGGACACGGCTGCAGGGACACGGGCAGCAGCAGTGACCGCCGTGACCCGGGCCCGGGGGGTCACACAGGGGACACGGGGACACGGGAGAGGGGCAGGACGAGCCGCTGGCACCCGGGTGGCACCTGGGGCAGTGCGGGGTCAGGGGGAGCTGCTGGGGAACGGCCTGGGGACCCCCAGCCCTGGCAGCACATGTGTGTGTCCCCGGGCTCGGTGTCCCCTCAGAGCTCTCAGTGTCCCCTCAGAGCCCTCAGAGCTCTCAGTGTCCCCTCAGAGCCCTCAGAGCTCTCAGTGTCCCCTCAGGGCTCTCAGTGTCCCTCAGGGCTCTCTGTCCCCCCTCAGAGCTCTCAGTGTCCCCTCAGAGCCCTCAGTGCCCCCTCAGGGCTCTCAGTGTCCCCTCAGAGCTCTCAGTGTCCTCTCAGAGCCCTCAGTGTCCTTACACAGCTCTCTGTCCCCCCTCAGGGCTCTCAGAGCCCTCAGTGTCCCCTCAGGGCCCTCAGTGTCCCCTCAGGGCTCTCAGTGTCCCCTCAGAACTCTCAGTGTCCCTCAGAGCTCTCAGTGTCCCCTCAGAGCTCTCAGTGTCCCCTCACAGCTCTCTGTCCCCCCTCAGGGCTCTCAGTGTCCCCTCAGAACTCTCAGTGTCCCCTCAGGGCTCTCGGTGTCCCCCCCCCGGGCTCTGTCTCCGTTCAGGGCTCTCGGTGTCCCCCCTGGGCTCTCGCAGTCCCTCAGATCTCTCGGTGTCCCCGCTCTGTCCCCGCTCCGTCCCCCCCCTCTCACCGGGCTCAGGTCGCGGCCGCTCCGTGTGCGCAGGCGCGGCCGGAAGCGGGGCCGGAAGTGCGGGCGGGGAGGCGGCGAGGCCGCGCGAGCGCCCCCTGGCGGGCGGGAGGACCCGGAGCCGCGCGGGGGGCGGGGCCGGGGCGGGGGCGGGGCCGCGCGCGCCCTCTGGCGGGAGAAAGGGGCAGCGCAGGTGCGCGCGCCGGGGTGAGCACGTGACCGTGCACGTGAGGGCGGGGGGGGGGTCACCGAGACCCCTCCGTGTCCCCCCCGTGTCCCCCCCGTGTCCCCTCCTGTCCCCGGGGGTGCAGGGAGGGCGCAGTGCCACCCCCAGCTGCTGTGCAGTGTCCCCCCCACCTTGGGGACACTGTAACCCCCCCAATCCTGTGTCGTCCCCTCCCGGTCCCCGTGTCCCCCCAATCCCGTGTCCCCTCCCCGTCCCCGTGTCCCCCCCCGATCCCTGTGTCCCCCCAATCCTCTGTCACCCCCCACCCCGATCCCTATGCCACCCCCGTTGTCCCCGTGTCCCCTCCCCCCGATCCCTGTGTCCCCCCAATCCTCTGTCCCCCCCGGGTCCCCGTGTCCCCCCGCTGTCACTTTGTCACTTCCCCCGGTCCCTGTGTCCCCCCAATCCCGTGTCCCCCCCCCAATCCCGTGTCCCCCCCGGGTCCCCGTGTCCCCCCCCAATCCCGTGTCCCCCCCAATCCCGTGTCCCCCCAATCCCGTGTCCCCCCCAATCCCGTGTCCCCCCAATCCCGTGTCCCCCCCCAATCCCGTGTCCCCCCGGTCCCCGTGTCCCCCCCCCAATCCCGTGTCCCCCCAATCCCGTGTCCCCCCAATCCCGTGTCCCCCCCAATCCCGTGTCCCCCCAATCCCGTGTCCCCCCCCCAATCCCGTGTCCCCCCCAATCCCGTGTCCCCCCCCAATCCCGTGTCCCCCCCCGGTCCCCGTGTCCCCCCCAATCCCGTGTCCCCCCAATGCCGTGTCCCCCCCAATCCCTGTGCCCCCCCCCGATCCCGTGTCCCCCCCCGATCCCGTGTCCCCCCCAATCCCGTGTCCCCCCCAATCCCGTGTCCCCCCCAATCCCGTGTCCCCCCCCAATCCCGTGTCCCCCCCAATCCCGTGTCCCCCCGCTGTCCCCGTGTCCCCCCCCAATCCCGTGTCCCCCCAATCCCGTGTCCCCCCCGTCCC